>NC_056730.1:377188809-377478809 GCF_019279795.1 Protopterus annectens
TTGACTGCTATATGCCTGAAAAAGCAGTTTGTGAAAGTGTTATAGTAGCATGTGCAAAAAAGTTTTAAAAGGAGACCACTCTGGTTCCAGTAGATTTTATTTTCTCCTTGGCTTTCATTATTTGAATTAAACTGGATTTATCGCCTACATTGTATTTATTTTGCTTGTTTGTGTTTGGATTTATACAATCTGGCAAACAGAAGTAGCCCTGGTGTCATCCCCTCTACCAGTAATATAATTTCAAGACCATTCATTTCAACTTGAGATTTGGTCTAGGTGTCATCGAATCCCCTATTATTGTAAGTGGACCCTATTATTTCACAGCAAGGCATGAATACGGTAGACAATGAGGTTTTTTGCAATACAAAGGTAAATTAGATGTTTTTGAACAGAAAATGCAACTGCTGAAATGTCTTCCATGGCAATGTCTTAGCTTTACTGTGTACCTTCAGTATAAGGTTGGAAAGCTGCTAAAATACTGGCAAATGATAAATTTAAGCTGCTTGTTACAATATATGCAGACTATGAACACTTTTTTGAATCAACTGTTCAGGCTATAAAATTAGAAGCTGAGCAGCTTTATGCGGATTTAATAACGAATATTGAGTTGCATGCCCACTCCATGAGAATCTTGACTGCATGGTTGCTTTTGAAACTAGACTAAATTGAAACCAAAATATTAAACTTAAAAGGGGTTTTAATGATTATAAATTTGGTATGGTTTTTGCATGGTCCAAGGAGAGGTAAGGAATTTCGTCAGCACGATCGACCACATGAACTGGTAGTGTCGTCTAAAGAAGAACAGCAACAGTTTCAAAAGCAGCAAACCATTGTTGACCCTGACTTAGTTTTGGCACTTAATCCTCTGGATTTTCCGCATCTGCAGGAGCAATCCCTTCAAATGTCACAACCAAGAACGAGAACAAAGAGTTGTCGCAACAACATGTGGGGGAAGAAGGCAAACTGACGCCTTGTAACCAGTCAGTGAACTAAATGGATCAGATAAATTGATATTTAATTTGTCATATTATGTTTTAAATAAAAGTGAGTTAAGTGTGTTAAATAAGGGTCTTATATTTGTACCAACACGGTATGTAGATATAGCACAAATGATGCTCGAGTTTAAATATTTTATTACTTTTTTAAATCTAAGAATTTTTTTGGTGAGCAGGGTGAAGTCGCTGATCAAATAAAAGAAAGAGCATTTTTGTACTGGTTAGCAATTCAATGGTGCAGGCCTTCAAAAGAGCTTTAGAAAGTACAGTTGTGTACCTACCATAAATGTAGATGTTCAAGTGTATTCACTGTTGCAGTCATTACACTTGGCTTATCCTGCTGGCAGGCTACCCGCAGTCGGTCTGAATTCCAAAGTTCTGGTCCGGCGTCGGTTGCTGTCACCTCTTCCCTGACGTCAGTGCGCCAGGGGTATAAAAGATGCAGCTGACGCCATTTTCTTCAGTTTTTCTTGCCCCAGATGTCAGGTGCCCCCAAAAGGGTAGGCTAAAAATTTGCAAATAAAAATACATGCACTAACATAAACATTACCTTCCTCTACAAGCAAATACACCACATAGGTTGTATAGAATAGAGAAGAACAGATAATTCCCAGCAATGAAAGGGGGATGGTGGGAGGATAACCTGGACTGCAACAGTGAATACACTCGAACATCTACATTTATGGTAGGTACACAACTGTACTATGTTCATCGTGTTTCACTGTTGCAGTCATTACACTTGGGTTGAATCCCAAAGCTGAGGTTGGGCGGCTGGGTCTAAATAGAATTAGGAGAGGCTATGAGGCCCTGCAGAATTGCAGTGGCAAAGCCTGCACTGGATTTAGAGTAAAAAGGTAAGTGATAGTGCTTGGCAAAAGTGTGCACTGAACTCCAAGTTGCAGCCTCCAAAATTTCCTTGGTTGGTACTCCTCTGAAAAAGGCTGCTGATGTGGCTGCTGCTCTGGTAGAATGTGACCCAATATTTTTAGGCACTGATTTGCCATGCTGTGCATAGCAGAAATGAATGCAGTGTCCTATCCATTTTGAAATAGTCTGCTTTGAAATAGCCTTTCCTTGTGATCCTGCAGCGTATGCCACAAAAAGTTGCTCAGTTTTCCTGAAAGCTTTTGTTTTGTCCAGGTAGAAGCATAGCTGTCTGTGTATGTCCAAAGAATGCAGAAGTCTTTCCCCTTTATTCTGGGGATTTGGATAAAAGGTTGGTAAATGAATGGTTTGGTTAAGAGCCACACTGGATACTACCTTTGGCATAAATGTTGGGTTTGTCCTTAGAGAAACCCTGTCCGTATGAAAAATGATAAAAGGTTCCACTGCCATTAATGCTTGTAGCTCTGAGACTCTTCTTGCTGAAGTTATTGCTAGGAGCAGAGCAGTTTTCCATGATAAGAATTTTATCTCAGCTGTATTGGCTGGCTCAAAAGGAGGTAGTGTGAGCTTTTCCAAGACAAAGTTGAGGTCCCATGTTGGTATAGGTGCTCTCCTTGGGGGTCTTATGTTTTTTGCCCCTCTGAGGTACTGTCTTAGCAGTGGATGAGAGGAAATAGGAGGTTCCATATTGTAATGAGCTGAAATGGCAGAGGCATGGATCTAAATTGATGAGAAGGATAGGCCTTTGTCCAGCATCTCAGTTAGGTATTGTAAAATCTGAGGAACATTTGGAACAAGCAGTTCAAGTCCTTGTGCCTGGTTCCAAGCACAGAATCTCTTCCATTTTTCTGCATAAGATTTTCTGGTGCTGGGCCTCCTGGTTTCCAAAATGACATCCATAACAGCTTTAGAGACAGGAGTGTTCTGAGTGGCTATATTATTCACCATGCAGCCAGATTTAAGGTTTTGAGTTGGCTGTGCAGGATCTGATTGTTTTGTTGGGTCAGCAGATGAGGAATTTGAGGGAAAGTCCAGGCTGGCCCTTGAGACAAGCTCTTTAGGATTGGGTACCAGTGCTGGCGTGGCCAGTCCGGGGCAATCAGAATCATTTTTGGCTTTTCTTGTCTGACTTTTAGGAGTACCTTGGAGAGTAGAGGCAGTGGTGGATACGCATAAACTGTTAGGGTTTTCCAGCTGAATGATAGAACATCCACCTTCCATGCTTGTGAGTGATAAGTCCTTGTGCAGAATCTCTGTAGTTGGCATTTGTGAGGGGAGGCAAATAGATCTATGTCTGGGCATCCCCATTTCTTTGTTATCATGCTGAAGACTTGTGGATCTAGTTTCCACTCGTGAGGGTCCATGAGGTTTCTGCTTAGTTAATCTGCCAGACATTTTTCTTTCCTGGCAGGAGTTGTGCCTGCATATGTACTTGACAAGCCAGTGCTGTGTTCCACAAAGTCATGGCTTGCCTGCAGAGGGGGTAGGAATGTGTGCCCCCTTGTTTGTTTATGTACCACGTGACTGTAGTATTGTCCGTCTTTAGTAATAGTTGTCCTGGATGTAGTCGGTCCTTGAAGGCTGTCAGGGCATTCTGTACAGCTAGCATCTCTTTTTGATTGATATGAAGATGCATTTGGTCCATGGGCCACATGCCCTGTATACATTTTCCTGCCATGTGTGCTCCCCAGGCATAATCCAATGCATCTGTTGTTAGTGTCTGCCTGGCTGTGTGTAAAGTGAAAGGCTGTCCCTTGTTGTGGTGACAGGCCAGTGCCCACCATCGAAACTCTTGTTGCAGGCAGGGAATGAGAGTAATTATTGTTTCCAGGCTGTGGCAATGTTGAGTCCAAACACTTTTTAGATACCATTGTAGCTTCCTCATATGCAGTCTTGCATATGGAATTAGCAGGATGCAGGATGCCATGAAGCCCAAAGCCTGCAGAATTTTTCTGGCAGGTAGCTGGATCTTTGTTGCCATCATTTGAAAGTAATGAGTCAGTTGCCTTTGTTTGTCTGGCATGAGATAAGCCATCTGGGCAGTTGTATTTAAGGTTGCACCCAGGAATATTATCTCTTGAGAGGGCACTAGTTTTGATTTCTTTTTGTTTACTGTGTACCCTAGACAAATTAGTAATCTTTTTACAAACGCCAGATACTTTAGTAGAATGTCCTTGCTCTCTGCTTGAATAAGGCAATCGTCCAAGTAGGTATATATTTGAATTCCTTTTTGTCTGCAAAATGCAATTACTGGTGCCAGGCATTTTGTGAAGACCCTGGGTGCAGTAGTTAAGCCAAAGGGCAGTGCAGAGAATGGGTAATGCATTGAGCCAGCTATGAATCTGAGGTATCTTCTGCAAGATTGTCTGATTGGGATATGCAGGTATGCCTCTGAGGTCCAAAGTAACTAGCCAAGCCTTCTTGGCCAGCATGGGTAGAAGTTGCTGCAGTGTCAACATTTTGAATTTTGGAACGTCCAGGAAGGTAGTAGAGTAAACAGGTCCAGTATTGGTCTCCAAGCTTTGTCCTTTCTGGGTACCAAGAAAAGTCTTGAGTAAAATCCTTGTCCCTGCTCTTGCTGTGGTACTTTTTGAATAGCCCTCATGTCCATGAGGGCAGAAATTAGTTTTTGTGCCTCTGCCCATTGATTGTGTGTCAGGTCTGGCATACCTTTTGGCCTTGGTAGGGTGTGAAAGTGGAACCTGTAACCCTGGGAAACAATATTCAGTACCCATTTGTCTTGGGTAATTTTGTGCCAATTTTGTGAGAAAATTGCAAGTTTTCCCCCTAAGGGTGCCTGCAAAAGGTAAGTGCTTGGCATTGGTAGAGGGAAGTCATTGGGACTGTTTCCTATAGGGTTGTGATTTGTCTTCTCCACCTTTGGGGGCAGAAGCACCGCATTGCTTATGTCTGTATGTGCCTTGTGACTGAGATGCGTCTCTTAGGCATCTGTATCTGCCTCTTTGTGGCCTGTCTGACACTGGAAAGGACCAATTTTTTGAAGGCCAGTTCCTGCTAAATCTGGGTGGCTGAACCTGTAAGAAATCCTTTACTGTCTGCATTTATTTTGCTTTATCCTCCATTTTCTTTAACACCTCTTCTGCCTTCACATCAAAGTATCATGCTGTAATGGAGCATCCAACAGTTTTGCTTTAACATGATCAGGTAAACTTTGTTCCTTTAACCAAGCATGCCTTCGAATGACAGAACCTGTAACTGCGGCTCTGCAAGAAGCCTCTAATGAATCAAAACCACATTGCAAAGTATGTTTTCCCACTTGTTCAGCTGCATGCAATAAATCCTGCATTTCCTTATTTTCAGGACATTCTGAGCCTCTAAGCATTTTCTGTTTGAGCAAAGACATTAGATATTGTTGGTATTTAAGCATGTAAAACTGACAGTTTAAAGCCCTTACAGCTAAAGTAGCAGAGGTGTAGACTTTTTTCCCCCCATCTGTCCAGTGCTCTAGAATCCCTATCAGATGGAACCGGATTTTTTTGCAGTGGAAGCCTTGACCCCTTTGGGACCCTGAGAAATTGTTTCTGGGTCAGCAGCAGGGTTTTTATAAAGAAATGTATGTGAATCTGGGACCGTGTAGTACCTATCTGGCTTAACTGGTGCAGGGGGTAAAGAATCAGGAGACACACTGGATTCAGAAAAAACATCATCAACAATGTCTCGTACAGGGGGAATAGCAAAGGGGCCTGTGCTGAGGCAGTAAAAGAAAATCTCTGAGCCTTTTCTTGGATTCAGAATAATCTTGGCTCTCCCAATGGAAATGCTCCTTCATGGTGTGCAAGGTTTCCCCAAAAGAGTAATCCTCAGGAGGAGAGGCTGAAAGGATAGATTCTTCAGCATCAGAATCCTCATAGGGAGGAAGAGAATATCCCTGTTCTGAAGAGGAATCAGAGGAAATAGAAACCTGGTCAGAGGAATCATAGTCAGTATCTTGCTAGGTCTTTTATCAGGAGGGGGATGGGAACCCCTGATCGGAGTAATTAGGTCCTCGGCCATTTTAAGCATCTGTTTCTTTGGCATGGATGACTGTCCAGGTGAGTGCTGTACTTGTTTCTTTGTCTTTATAGGTGTTTTAGACTTTGTCTTGGCTGCTGAAGTAGTCCTGATAGTAAGCTGTGTAGGTCTGAAAACACCCTCAGAAGCCAATGCCTGCTCAGCGGCTCCGGACCCATTTGAGGGAATAGTCTCCGTAGGTCCAATACCTTGAGTTTCCAGAGGCCTAGTTGTCTCAACGTGGGAGTTGGAGGCGGCCTGTGGCTCTGAGGTAGCGGGTGTCGGGGGCTGCAAAAGCGCCTCACTGAGAACCGGCGAATGGCCTAGAAGAGGCTTTGTCATCGGTTTTGGACCTCGGATGCTTGTCCTTTTCTTTGTCCTTGCGCTTTTTATGAATTCCGGACGTCGGTTGTTCCGACAGCATTATATAATTAAACCTTCGGCCAAAGTAATGTAAAGCAAAATCTAACTGGCACTTAATAGTGCGTTGGTTGAATCTAGTGCAAAACCGACAACTAGCAACGTCGTGGTCAGGGCCTAGGCAAGGAATACAGTAAGAGTGAAAATCCTTATGTGGTATTTGCTTCCCACAAGAAATACTATTGTTAACTTTTACTGACATCGGTCTGGAGCAAGAAAAAGTTTCCCCAACGAGGTACTTAGCTTTATCGAAGACTTCGGTTCTGAAATTCAATTTCGAAAATCTCAGGAGTCGGCCGACCGGCACTTGTGAACTGCTTTTGCTTCGGGCACTGTGCGGCAAGAAAGACTGAAGAAAATGGTGTCGGCTGCATCTTTTATACCCCTGGCACACTGACGTCAGGGAAGAGGCGACAGCAACCGACGCCGGACCAGGACTTTGGAATTCAGGCCGACTGCGGGTAGCCTGCCAGCAGGATAACACAAGTGTAATGATTGCAACAGTGAAACACGATGAACATCATGATATTTACCAATTATGCATGAGTGGACAAAAAAGTCCTTTTATAATTTCACTTTTCAGTAGATGTAAACTGTAAAATCATTGACTAATAATCTGCAAATAGTGATCAAATGTGTGGGCAAGGGAGGTAGTATTATTATCTTGGACACTGTTATGTTAAATGTATGTTGGATATGTTGAGTACAGATGAATACAAAGAGATCACTAAAAAGGAAAGTTTGGATATCGTTAAGTCAGTTGATAGAATACTGTACAATATGCATTTGGATGTTCAGATTGATCTGGAATTGTTACAATATTTATGAGCAACTGCTCCCAGAATTCCCATAATTTATGGGCCCGAAGATATATAAATCATTGACACAGCCACCAATGAGGCCCATAGTTTCAGCACAGGGATGGGTAACTGAGCCCATCTCCAGATTTCTGTATTCACAGCTGAAAATATGCTTATATAATATGGAGACAATAGTAAAAGACACATTTGACTTTTTATGATAGCTCTTTGAACGGTCTGTTATTAAAACTGTTACCTGGTGACATTGGACGTTGACTCTTTTCTAACATCAATACCTAATGAGAAAGGCAATGAATTTGTCATAATACATTTATCATCTTCAGCATATTTTAGTAATGAGCATATTAATATAGTAAGTGAATTACTGAATGATATTTTGCCTAACAATATTATGTTTCAAAAATGACTTTTTAAACAAAATAGGGGTATTGCAATAGGTACTCTAGTCACTAATACATATACAAATATTGTGATGTATGTCTGGGAAAAGCGATTTGTTTTATCTGCAAATATGAACCCATACTATGTACATATTCTTTTTTTAAAAGGTTTGTAGATGACCTTTTCTTGATTTGAGGAGGCACTACAACACTTTTTGATGAGATCTTTGATTATATATACATAGTACTGCTGAGTTCTTAAGTTTTAAGAAAACAGTGTGTGATATGTAAATATAGATTTTTTGGGGTATCACATTGGTAAAGAATGATTTTGGATCAATAGGCACCACACTATATAGGAAGGTGGTTAAGCATAACACCCATTTGCACAGAACTATATAAGAATAATATACATTCTATTTAAACTTTTTCTCATTTTCAAAGATAATTGAGAGTTACCTTGCTAACTCTCCCTCCTGCACCCGTCACCACCCTACCTTTTACTTATTTCAATTTCTGCACCACTTTCATTTTGTATCCTCTCCTGACTTTATAATAACTCTTATTAATTCCTACACTGTGGTTCCCCGGCTGTACTGCTAACCTATTTCTCATCTTTTCTCTACCATTACAACTATACTTTCTGCCCTCCTTCTTATTCTCTACTGTCTTGACTTTTCCTAAACTTTATTTCCCTCCCCTCTACCCCTCCATTTAATACTTCCTCTCCTCTTCCAACTCAACTTTTTAATCACTTAGGTTATTTTTTTTAAGTTTCTTCCCTTTATGAAGACTTATTGTTACCCTACAGGCTTCTACCTCTTATCTTAAGCTGCATCTTTTTAGAATTTTTAGAATTTTCATGAATACTTGATCTGTTGTACTCTTTTTGCATATATAGCATGAATGTATATTTTTATTGTATCCAATTTCAGATCATTTTATTGTTAACTGTTATTTTTATCATTGTATGGAGCTTTTCTCTTCGGGTCTCCACTGAAAATGGGCTATCTGCCCAGTGGACTAACCTATTAACAAAAGACAAACAAATAAATAAATAAACTAGCATGCACCCCCTTTTATTTTTAATAATGTTGTTAAAAGCATGTTATGCATGGCCAAATTACATAGTCTAAATACTAAAGTGGAAGCTCAGATAGATATTACTGAGTTTGCGCAGAGAGACTATAATAATGATAGCGTGAATATGATACGGCATGATATTAAGAGCAATCGTAATGCTGAGATTATGCCACTTTTTTCTGATTCACATACTACCGGTACCATTTCAGAACATAATAACAAGAGATACAAGTGTATGCTCATCTATAATAGGAATACAGAGGCGATTAAAATGATTATTAAGAAATATTGCCCCCCTGCAACCCCCATGGGGGGGTTCCGCCTCCACATTCCCTGTAACTTAAATATACCAACTCCGAGATTGCACTACAGTGCAGGAATGGTAATCTTTCCATTCCACACTGTACATAAATGCTGGTTCTGCATGGTTGGCATTTCAAAAGTCGATCATATGGTCCTAGCCATATGATCTTCAAAATTTTGAAATGTCGACCATGGCAAGGGGACCGATTCGTCATTCATCAGACCTATCATTGAGTACAATGCACCTTTTGGTATGTACCTAACCAGGCATATCCAACAACTGGAAAGTCCACAGAGGTTCCTCATTAAGAATACAGGGTGTGAGTAATGTCTTATGCAGACCGCCTCAAGGCCCTATCCCTTTATTCTGTCTCCTACAGGGTTTTGAGGGGAGATCTATGCCTGGCATATAGGGCATTGTCAGACCCCACTCTGATGGACCTCCTGCATATCCACAAAACAAACAGTACCATAATTACCCATTCTAAAGACTTAAACCTTGCCGGTGATATAAATAGGATCTGCTAGAGAGATAGGCATGTATCCCAGAGACTACCCTGTCTATGGAACATGCTCCTCATCCATGTGAAGCAGAGTTCCTCCCTAACCCAATTCAAGTGGAACTTGGACAACTGGATGGGAAACTGGAAATTCATCCCTGGTTTGGCACCTATGTCTCTAATGCAAACAGGTAACCTGTAAATGGTTCATCTACCAGGCCCCTGCTTACACTTATCAAGGGTATCAGAACTTGTCAGAGATGTGGCATGCATGGCTAGGCTTAAAAAGGCCCTTGTGGTCATTAGCCTAGTAAACGCCTATGAACTTATGAACTATGATGTGTGGGGCCTGTAAGCAATGCCCCTACATTCTTACTATTAAACATCTTGTTTTAGAGAACACTCTCAAGAGTCGAATTTTGTTAGTGAAAAGTAATTGCAAGTCCTCAGGGGTACTATATATAGCAAATTGCTCTAGCCGCCACAGTTTCTATGTGAGGAAAACCAAGCGAGCTTTAAATAGAAGGATTTATGAACACCTTTAATATATCAGATCTTCTAATTTGAATAATGCACTTTACAAACACTTGACCACATATAGTAACTTTATGAAGCGTAAATTTGGAGTTTTGGGAAAAGTCCCTATTAACCCTAGAGGTTAAGAATGGGAATTCCGACTAGAATATAGGGAATTATGATGGCAATTAAGGCTACAGATTATGAACTCTCCAGGCTTAAATGAAACTATTTCAATACTGCCTGTATTGAAGTTGAAAGCTGACAAATTATAGTGGGCCACCTCTTGGGGACTTTTATTATAATGTTTTTATGACCAATTATTTAGAAATATATTTGTCATTCCATTATTTTTACCAACATCTCATTTTTTGTATGTAATTTATTTGATTAGGAAAGGTTGAGAACATAATGGTTCTGTACTTCAGTTACCTAGTTAGAATGGTTTTATGTCCTATTCAACTGCAGGAATTAGTGCAGTTACATTTCGATATCTATTTTTTATTGCACTGGATGACATTTTGTTTATTAGAGCTTTGTATTACTTTATATATAACGTTTATATATTTTTCTTTATGAATACATGCTGATTTGAGTGGTGGTGGTCCTTTAAATGGGAAGGTATTTAGCTACCAAGTTTGCAAATGATATTATTTTAATGAAGTCTCAGTTTTCAGAACCAAAGCACTTAATCAATTTGTAATAAACGTGATGGTGTTGTAACAGGCTGCATCTACTTCTTTCCATTTTGGAGTTGCACTGTTTACAGTGTTTTTGTCATTACTCTGTTTTATACAGTGTTCACATTTGGTTATCAGTTGCCTACTTTTACATTCTTACATTTTGAATATTAAATCAATGCCAGCATGACTTCTATTTGTACATAAGCAGATACCTAAAGTTTGTGTGCCTATCTTTTCTATGGCTCTGAAACAGTATACACACTTAAAGAGGTGTGTGTGTGTGTGTGTGTGTGTGTGTGTGTGTGTGTGTGTGTGTGTGTAGGGGGGTGAAACATTAACAAAGTTGCTGCAAGGGTGGGGGTTGTCCCTTGGAAAAAGTGTTTTATTGTTTGTTTGCCAAGTTAAAAGATTTGACCGATTTGTTTCATCCAGTTGTAGTTTCAACCAGTTTTATATGGGAAGAATTATATGTGCACTGATTTGGCTTGTCATCAGGGTTGCCATATTTCCGACTGGCCAAGTAGAGACTAAAAAAAAAAAAAAAAAAAAAAGGTCTTCCACATCTTTAATGCGGAACATCAGAGTTCTGCATTAAATAAATGTGTTTATTTTTTATTTGATTGGCCCGGGCCAATCAAAAATAAATAAACACAGAGCTACTTGCGTTTAATGTGAAACATCGCAGTTCCGCATTAGACAGAAGTAGCTCTGTTTTGCGATGTTTTGATTGGCTCATATACCGGTATAAGGGCCAATCAAAAATTGCTAAACACGGAGCTACTTCTGTTTAATGCGGAACATCGCAGTTCCGCATTAAACAGAAGTAGCTCTGTTTTGATGTTTGATTGGCCAGATACGGCATATGGGCCAATCAAAAATCGCTAAACACGGAGCTTCTTGTATTTAATGCGGAACTTACGCATTAAACACAAGAAGCTCCATGTTTAGCGATTTTTGATTGGCCCATATGCCGGTATATGGGCCAATCAAAAAAAAAAAAAAAAACAAAGCGGAGGCTGCCCGGTATTTAAACCGGCAGTACGGGACTCGGGATCAGGATGCTGATCTTGGGACTGTGATGGAGACGAAAGAGAGAAGCTGGCATATGTTAATAGTATACTTTCTTTCACATATGATCACACTGAGACAAAAGAAGTGTACCCAAGCAAAAATCGATTAATCCTGAGGAGAGGAGGGACTAAAACTTAAAACAATTGACTTTACAATCAACTGATTACAAGTAAATGATCCTCCATTTTAGCATGTCAGGGGCAGAATGAGCCTGTGTGTGTAACAACAGGAAACACACTACTATGGCCAGAATTCCATTCACTTAGTCTAACTCAAACATCATAGGTGTACTCAGTCAAACATGGCTGCTGTGGGGTGTGAGGGTGGGAAGGCAGTTGGTATATGAATATAACTGACCCTACTTTATATATCCAAAATGTCTTCCACTAACTGCAGTTAACCATTGGATGAGTAGTCAGTCAAAACAATGTAGCTATTCCTAGAGGGAGTGACAGTTTTGTGTATGAAAGTGGCTCACTACTGATGTGACAAAGTGAAACAACTAGTCATGCAGCTCACTGTGGCAATGAGAATGTGTGGTTATTTTGATGACTGTGAATGCATAGCTTGAAAGACTCTATATTAACTGGAACCCCTTGTCAGCCAAAGAATGTACACTTGGTAAGTTACATGATTTATTAACAAGACTAAATAGTTTGATAAAACAATGAGCAGGCCAGTAAAATCAACAGACCTGACATTATCAAAATATGTAGCTATAAGCAAAGTAAGCTCAATTGCTAGTACATAGAATGTAAAATAAATTAACTGTGAAATGCAAATAATGTAATTAAAAGACAAAAAGCAGAAACAAAAAGGAAATTGCACTGCTGCTGTAATAGAAATAAAAACGAGCTAGGATGTGCACAAAATTGTGGTGCAGTTAAAATTCATGTCTTCTACAGATAATGTGACTATAAGCCTGAGAAGAAGCATGCATTCTACTTTTAATAAAGTCTGTAAAATATGCTGTTGAACAAACCAATCCTCAAAAAAGTATGGCAGGAAATTCAACTGTGTTCAAAACAATTTGAATGTTAAGTAAACCTGAAAATTAATATGTATTTAGTGCTATTTAAGTGAAAAGAGTTGATATACTGATGCTTAAAATGCATTAGAGGCACTAAAATGGGTGCAAGTGAGATTACTGGCGAAATACTAATCACCAATAAAAGAAAAGTGGAATTTATGCTAAATAAAGATGTAAGGTAAATTATTTTAACAGGAGATTAATGCACTATGGCTGAAAAAACAACAAACAAGCTCAATATTAATAAATTCAGGGCACCAAGTAAAGCCAATGGGTCAAAAACTACTTAGAGATAATTGTAAAACAGGGATATTGGACCTTGTTTCAAATCACAGCACATGATCAAGTTATTCTAATATTTTCTGACAGTTGGTTTATGAGGAACTAGAAATAGTTAAAAAAAAATCACAGTGTAACATTAAAGAGTGCAGAGGTACAGTCCCAGAGTCCCAGAAATATGCCAAATATTGTGCAAAGTGATAGCAATGATATCTTTCATAAACTATGCTGAATTACTTGCATGTCTAGAAGGTTTGCCAGGAGAATATCATACACAAATAAATTCTGATGTTAAGTCATGATACGTTCTCCTCAGGATAATAAAACCACACACTAAGAATGGAAAGCCCTGTGAAAGGCAGAAAGGTTCTTTAGCCAACATACAGCTGGAGAAGTTAGGCTGCCAGCTTTAGTGTATAAAGGTCTGGCTGAGGTTTGCCTGAAGAGTTAGACATAATCATCTTAAAGGGACATGGCTAGGTATGTTTCTGTACAAGCAGGGATCACAAAAGAAAAAAGTATTAAAAAGCAGAACTAGAACTACTAAAATGAACTTGGTTCTGAATAATTTGGCTTTCTAAGTAAATGTCATCAGCAAAGGTAATAATGGGAGAAAGTGTAAAAGAGTCCACTCGGCTATTCTGAGCTAAGGTATCTGCAGTCTGACACCATGGAGGATGGATAAGGAAAATGAACTGTCGCGCTTGATGCTGGCTAGAAAAGGGAAACAGCTGCACCTGTATGTCAGATAGCTGGCTTTTTTTCTAAGACTGTCTCGATGGCGCACTGCTGCACTCTCACTGTCTTCCAACATAGAGGTTAGGAATGTGTTCTCCCTGCTGATTCATGTACCACACCATAGCTATGTTATCCCACTGAAGAGAAATGATTCCTTATGGTAGACGGACTTGAAAGTATAACAGGGACAGAAAATCTGCCCTCATTACAAGACAATGAAATTTAACCAAGGAGGTTTCTGTGGTTTCCTGAATGGATTGCCTGATGTGGTACTCCCCAAATCTAAAAAAAAAAAAAAAATGCATCCAAGATCACTGTAGCCTTTGGAGTCTATGGCTGGGATGGACTCTCTGTCTGATGGCTACAGCATCAAAAATGTAACAGATAAGTTTTTTTTTTTGTTTTTTTTTTTTTGGGGGGGGGGGGTTCTCCCTCACGCATCATCCTATGGCTACCAACCCAGTGCCCCACGTCCAATGCAGAGTCTCCTAGTCATCTCCTTTTGCCCTGAGACTATCTCCAGTAAGGTTGGGACTGAAGTGGAACTTAATGGCATTCTGGTAGTCTGAACATTCACAAACACCCTATGCCCTATCGCGTTGCCCCCCCCCCCGGCTTCCTATGGTATGACCAAGAGAAATAAGCATGCGATGGGTGTGTGTGACATATCACCCTGCCTCAGTGGCAGTTCAGTCTTCCCCCCACCATATTCCCCCCTTTGGTCTACACCTCTTGTGATATCTCCAGCCTCCACCAGTTGTTGTCACATGAGACATCTACAGAACCACCCACCAAAGATGATAACACCCATCTCTCCCTGCCACTCCATCAGACACCTGAGCCACTAATCAAACTCAGGTGGCATGGGTTATAGTCCAGGCGTTATCACTCTATGCTCCAAAGTGGCGACAGACAGGCTTTTGAAAGTCAAATTAAGTAGGAAAGAAAATCAAACTTTTGGGAGCACTGGAATTAAAATGGCTACTGATGGACCCTTCCCTGGCTTAAGTTAATCATGAAAACAGATGCCACCGTGAAGCTTAAAACCCTAAAGACAAATACCTGCTGGAAATCATTAAGATCAGAGAACAGATGCTACAACCTGCTGAAAGGATACAATCCTGTCTCAAAATGGGAGCATCTGGGACTTCCAGAGATTGAATGTTACTGCAACAAAAGACAAACACTTCTTGCAAATTAGATCTACCATAGATGGGTAAGTGAGGAGCCAGTCATCCACTTAAGGGAAAATCTTGGTTCCCTGTAGTCTTTGGTTGTCTACTGAGGAGCCAATCATCCACTTAAGGGAAAATCTTGGTTCCCTGTAGTCTTTGGCTGTCTACAACTACTGGCATGTATTTTGTGTGTACTTACTGAACAACTTGAGGGCAGAGATGAGACCAAAGAGGAGCAGCCAGAAGTGGTAATACCTGGTTCAGACCTAAAAGCAAAAAACCTCTTTCATTCCTTTGCTATTTTTATATACAGTCGGGAAACTTGCAGATCCAAACAGCACATTTAGTTTCTTTCTTATAAACAAGGATTGATGGCTTGCACTGTAATTATTCAAAATGTTTCCCGTTAAATGGAAACATGTAAACTCCTGAGATCTAGAGTAAGCCTGAGGGGATTTGTTTTCTTTGGCAAAAAATTAGACTGGAATACTATTCTACGCCTTTTAAATCTTTCTAGTATGATGGGACTTTAAAAATTGCACTTTGAAGTGGAGCTTTCAGGTACCCAGCACTGATGCTTTTTTTTTTTCTTAAGGGGTAGGACATATGGCAAAAGAGGAAGTGGAATTTGGGGAGGGTGAAAAATTGTACTTTGTTCTCTGAATATTATCTGCCTGATTCATATAGCCCTGAATATTCTTTGTTAAACAGTGAAATGAAAAATGAATTGACTACCAACTATCTCCAGGCGATAGTCAAGGAAGTCCACAGGACTGCTGCAATCCTGCCCTGGAGTTAATCTCAGCATTTTGGCAAGCACCAAAAAAAAATAAAAAACATCTGGAGTCCAGATTCAAATGATGGTCAGCTTCCAGCCCCCTCCCATTGTTTCTGCTGCTGTTGTGATCCATGCCAAAATCATATCTAGCACTGATTATTTTGTATTCTTGTAAAGGTAAGCTGAGCAGGTTTAAATTCCCTCCTCTAGCAGTAAGGGTATGGCGCTTCACCTTCACATTTTTTAAGTGTTGTTGACTGCAGATCTGAACAAGAGGAGGCGGCTGAACCCAAATTCATGTCTAGTATCCTTGGCAAGCTTGGATAATTATAACCAGGAGTATATCACTGTCAGATCATGCTACTCTTGTTGCATCTTCCACAATATTACATATCACAAGGATCACAACACTGATTAAGTTGGATGTTGCAGCAGCAGCTTGGCCCAAATTTTATTCTCATAATGGCCCCTCCGGGAGCTCCTCTGTCACATGTTTATTTCAACTGCCATATATGTTTGGAAATGCACTACACAGTGGTCAAATATTTCAATGCCCATGAGATACGAATGTGCACTTTCCAAATCTGTGCTTTACTCTGGAGAGTATTAATGTGTTTTTCTAGGTATTTTCAATTCGAATTCAGTGCCACAGGACTTAGAAGTCCTCCTCACCAAAACAGGAATGGAGTACCTAGTGAGGGTCCTGAGGTCTGGCAAAGGGGAGAGTAGGTGGATGCTTCTGGGGAAAAAGGCTGATTGGAAGGGTCCCTAATACAGTGAAATGCAAACTAAGAGGGTGTCTGATACAGACTCTGCATGGTGTCTGTGCCAGTTCTACCAGCAATGGAAAAAATGTGGTTAGTACCACTGGTATTGGGGAAACAGTATACTTCAGGGCTTTATGCCAGAAATCTCAACAGTGACTCCAGTGCTGGTAGTCCAGATATCATGACCTCCGACAATGAGAATGCTGGGACAGAAAGCATCAGTTTCAGCACACTGTAAATGTGTTTCTGCATACCTGTTGCCACATAACACAGTTTCAAAAGTATCAACACCAGGGGAAGGGCTGCCAGAGCTGCTAACGTTGAAAAAGATACTAGTGCTATGATGTGACCATAAATGCTCTGGAAAAGTGGTTCCTAGTAGAAAACTGTACCTACCATGATGACCCGAATAAGAAAGGACATGGGAGAAGACTTCAGGTTGCCTGGTCCCTTGTCCCTATAAAGCTTCTGCCAGTTTATTATGGATTATAGATCATGGACAGATAACCTTGTGATGGTCTAAAATAAAGACATTTCAGGCCTGGACTGGTAGGTCACTACTTTAGGTGACAGGAGACTGAGCAACAGTTACTTAGGTGATTTTAACTATATCTCCTGAACAAGAACGTTTTAATACAACTTTGGAAAAGACTGCCCTTGACTAAAGAAAACTGATGAAGTCATTTTGTTAAAGGGAGGCACAACAAAAAAAATACATTTATTTTATTAAAAAATGGTTTTCTTAAACTTCTTCTCAGAAAGGAAAGGGGACTAGACTTAGAAACCTAAGCAGCTGTTTGTGAAATACAGCCTGAAGGCTGACCAGTCTGTCATTTGAAGTGGAAGACACAGCTCTGAAAACCTTTCTATGCCTGTTGTAATAAGGTCTGTTTAAGCTTAAACAAATAAAGTGAAACTGTGGGATTCATCAAGACAAGAAAGTCAAACAGTGTGTCTGTAAGTAGGTGAAATGGTTCAACCACAAGCAAACTTATGGAGGAATTAGAAAAATTGTGATAGGAAGTGGAAGACTGCCAAGAAGCCTAAATGTTTTCTCTGGGAAGCAGTCAGAAAGACTGCAGCATCAGTCTTATAAGTTAGTGAGCCTGGACCTCTTACAAGATCCTAGGCTTGGTAGTATGACATGTAATATCTTTCAAGGAATTCAGCTTGAAACAGAATAATACTGTCAGATATTAAGCTCATAATTAACTTGAGGTAGGGCAATCATCTCTTTAAGCATAACTATACTCTTTGATGAGTGATGCTAACTAAAATACGGGAGCCAATGATAACAAGATGAATTTTTTTAGGTCATTAAGGTTCACAAAGCATGAGCACAGTAACTCCAGTCACAACCTGTTAAACAGCTTACATCTACGGAGTACTATTGCTACTACGATGCATACTGCAGCTGGTGGGGATAACTACAGCAAAACCTGACAAGAAAATTCATCCTCAGTACACAAGAAAAAAAGTTCTATGTTCTGAATATACAAAAGAATTGTCACTGCAAGAAAATTAAAAAAAAAAAAAAAAAAAAAAACACATTGTCAGATAAACCTAACAAAGTTAATTCACGATTACCTAATATCTACACAGACCACTTCAGAGCAGAAAGTTTCAGACAGCAAACATTTCTATATAATTTATTTAGAATTAACAGTACCGTTATGCCTTTTACAGGTTATGAAAAAATTGTAACTTCTTCCATTAATTAAGTAACACACCAGTCAGTGCAATGCAAAAATTAATTGAACTCTTAACCCTAACAGAACATTTCTGTTTGCCACCAAAAATTCGAAGGCTTGTGTTGGAAAATCGTGCGGCTGAAAGTAAGTTTTCAAAGTTTCACATTTCTGAAATGGAAAATATTGAAATCATAATAACGAAAGTAAAGCTTGATTCATTACTACGAGTTTGGCATTGTGAATGGAGATCATAGTATATTGAGGATCGGGGAATTTACCCTTTTCCTCACTGTAGTGCAATCTCGGAGTTGGTACATATAATTAGCAGGGGGCTTACACCCCTGCTAAAACATAAAAGGACATAAGGACTTTCAAAACCAGAAGTCTGGTATGTCAAATCCTTTTGTCATCTTATGGACATTCAACATTTAGGATAAATGTTTTTGTTTCCGAAACTTTAGTTCATTCTTTTGATCACAAATTATTTGCCTTAGAAATTTTGATGGTAAAGCACATTTCTCAAACAGAATTAATGAATATTCTATAAGGTACTTGGAAACACCTAAAATTTGACTAAACATTCACGAAAACAATGCTATGGTAAACATATTTGTAAAAATACCTTCCGGAAAATTTTGTTACTCATTCCAATAGTTTTAATGTTCTACACTAAAGTATAAACAACCTCCTCTTTAATATTTTTTTCCATTTTAAAGCAATACATTTCTTATGAATGTCATATGCAAGACTACATATATTTATTCATCATAATTACTATTAGCAAATTCTGTATAATGTTTAGCCACTGGACTTCTTAGTCAATTGTTCCTAGTGCCATAAAATTGTTCTAGGATTCCAAGGTGACATTGCCTTATGGTTCCCCTATATACCCAAAGGGAAGGTTGCATGAGTGTATCATAAATTAAACCACCACCACCACTGACTTTACAGGTAAAATGTGTCAAAGATGATAAATGTTTTCTATAATTTTCTACTATTTTCCTTTAAGAAGAGAGACACGCTCTAGAAGGAAGGCTCCCCAGTACTTTTCAAATATTTTTCTTTGTGGTCTTGCTGACACTAATAAGTCTGCACCCCTTTCAACTTTAATTTGAAGAGCAAAAAGGGTGTGGCTCTCCTTTCCTTTAAACTGTACAAACTGCATGCAAGCTGCTACAGTCTATGCCACACATGGAGTGCTACAGCACCTAGGTTCTGACCACAAATGCAATCCTGGCATTTGCTGGTAATGCACTAAAGATCGACTAGCACTTACCAATCATGCTTGGGGAAGCTACCCCCCATAACCCCACCCAAGCTACAATTTTGTTTCAGTTTCAGCTTCAGCTTTCTGTACATCATCCTACCTTTTCCTTAAGCTTACCTACCCACTTTCCATTTTGATTGTACAATAGGCTTCCCTTAACAGGCTTGTAGGCAAACCTCCCTCTTGTAATCTATTTCTGTGGAAAACAGTCTTCTAGCTCTGTGAAATTCTCCACAATACAGATATCTCATTACGTGAAAGGTGGGAGCTATATACATCTAGACAAGCATTACTCACTGCCTGCTTTCTAAAATACCTGGACCCAGTTTTGTCCCCAGTCCACCTCCCTTGGTTGCCTGACGAGTCTCTGCCTGTACCCAGTTAGCCCAACTGCTCCATCAGTTGTGAGGGCCAGGAATCTTGGCACAAGGCAGAGCCCTAAGGTTACACTTCTTCTTGACCAGGAAGTCTAACTAACCAGTTTGCTCCCCCTCTGGGAAGACTCAGGTAGTAGAGAGTGGGGCAACTTCAGGTTCAGATAAGTGACTTACCCATCCTTCCCACAGATGGCTTGCTGACTCACAACTGCTGCCTGTTTAGAGGAGTAGGCATGCATGCTCCCATATAGACCACCCCCTTTCTCAAGTTCCACAGAGCAAAGTTCCATACTGACAGCACAAGCCACTAGACAACTACAAGCAGGTGATATATCCTGTTAGTGCTAGGTGTTGCACATGCCACTAGACCAGCAGCCTCCCTCCCACGAAGGATGAGTGAGCTGGTGTTGACTGCTGATGCTCACCCTTCCATGCCTGGCCCTGCAAACAAACTGTACCAATAATTGAATACCAGCCTTCTGGACTATAGTAAGTTCTTCATTCCTCTATGCCATATGGCTGGGTAACATTCGGACTTAATTTTATTTAACTCTACACCTAATTCAACATCCACATAATTAACATTTTTATTATTTATAACACTGATAAACCTTAATCCTGACATTTCCATGTCAACTTCAACTTTAATAAATAGCTTAAGCCCTAAGCTCTATCACAAAAAGATTAAGCACATCATTATGGACAAGTAAATTCTATAACAATATAAATGAATCTTAATTACATGTTAAATTGCTATTTGATGTATAAAAACCCAGAGTAAATACAAGTTAAATGCAATAAACAAGTACAATAACAAAGACATTAATATGTACTCAGATTCATAGAAGTCTGCAGAATATTAAAAAGATATTATATAATCTTTAAATAGTCCTTACTGCTGCCATCCAAAACCACTCACAGGCTGGAAACACGTTATGAAAAAATACAACAAAGTAGCCAATATACAGCAAAGAAACTGGAACTTTATAAATGACATGTATCTTAAGATGCACACAGTCAAGTCCATGGAGCCCCAAGGAAGTTTCTAAAAAAAATGCCAAAAACAACCTCCAAAGCAGACTTCCAAGATGGCTGCACACCAAGTAACAGCGTAATTATAGCTCTACCAGTGTGAAAACAGAAACTTAGTGGACTTTTATTTCTGTATAAATTTCAGCAACTGGCTAGTAAGTGCACTGCCTGGATGCCAGGAAAAAAAGAAATATAGAGGACCTGAAGGAAAATCAGTTAAAAAAGGTGAGAAAAAAACAGACTGAGAAGAGCTGGTCAGCAAAAAGCAGTGCAAGCTCCAGACACGACTTTCAGTAACCTAGAGAAAAGTATAAGACAACTGCACACAGACCCAATTAATATAAAAAAAGTTTATTAACTCAAATAACAAAAGGCTGGAAAAATGGAAGAAGCTTTAAATAGATATTCGGATGAGGTGATAAAACTGCAAAAATCAGAAGTCAAAATGAATGAAAGGCTGAGTGAATACGAGACTGCTCAAGAAGAGATGTTTCAAAAAAAAATAATAGAATTAGGGGACAGTGCACGTAGGCAAAACCAGAGATTTTCTGCTGTACCAGAGAAGCTGGAAGAAATGGACTGCATTAATTTTATAAAAGCACAAACAAGCAACTGGACTGATATTCCACAGCAGGAGTTGTTAATTGAAAAGGCACATCATGTGTATGTTCCAAACCTGGCTATGAGAAAGCAACATAGACCGTCAATAGTAAAGATACAACCCTACCAGCAGGAGATGACTCTGTCAAAACTTTGGCAGAAGGACTAACTACTAAAAGTGAGAGACAGTGTTTGTGGAGAATGATTACTCACTGCAAACCAGGCAGAAGACGAGTAAATTTATTCCACTATTCTGGGAAAGCCAAGTCGCAGGTGTGAGATTCAAACTGCTGTACCCAGCTATCTTCAAATATTCTTTCCTGGAGGAACAAAATCATTTGATGATGCAGTACAAGCTAAGGAGTTAATACAAAACTTTGTCCAACAAAAAGTGAGTTGTGAAACAGAAGGAGAGTCTGCTTCTTATTCTTCTGATCATAAAGACCATGGAGAGACTGTGCCAGTGAAACCTTTTCGAATGTTTCAACAGAAAAAGCTTGTGAGATGGGAAAAAGCACAAGAGTTGACTAGTAGAATAGTTGAAACAAAGACAGGATTTGTGAAATGGAGATGTACAGGAATAAAACCAGTAACTTGGAAGGTGACAAATGTGAGATTACAAAGCAATACTTACATTTATGAAACATGACAGAACAAGAAAATCTGGAAATACTGGACTTTTTTTTACTCTGATAAACTTGTAAGGGACTCTAAAGTATATGATGTACTTAATGTCATTAATGTTTGGAAAAATACTTAGAAAAGGAAAAGAGGGGGGAGAAAATAACCTGTAAGAAAAACAAAAATGTTTTTCTTAATAGAAACATGTTTATAGTGCATGGTTTTCTTTGCATGATATAAAGTGTTTTTTTTTTTTGTTTATTTATTTTTCCCTTCTTCTCTCTTTCTTCTTATTCAGTTTTAAGAAATGTAGGCACTGCAATCTAAAAGAAAAGAAGAAAAGTCTGGTCAAAAGAGCATAACAAAAAAAGATATATTTTTTCGCATTCTTGCACAGAGAATAATTGGATTAAGGCCTTAGTTTAATCTAGCAAAACATTTTAAGAGAAAGCAAATAAATGAAAAAGAACATTGAACAACATATCAAGCTTTTTTCTAGCAAATAATTGTATGCATTTAGTAGCAACTTTGTACCTGGTCCTCAATATCTCCATGGAGAAAATGTGATAAAGAGAAGTGGGTAGGAAATTATGTTTTCTGAAAGCATTCAAGCGCCTTCCCATCTGGGAGAGCTATATAGATAAGACAAAACCAGACAGCACTTAGTAGAAACACAATGCGTCTTAGCATGGATAACCTTCCTTTTAGGTTAAACCAAGAATGTGAGTGTGGCTGTCAGTTTGTAACACTTGTTCCTGTTACGAGGGCAAAACTTCAATATTTGAAGTTGTACATAATGTTGTGTACAAGAATTAAGTTAATAGGTTTTAGGGGGGTACTGGGGGTGGTTTTTTTTTTGAGGGCATTCAATAAAACAAAAAGTTTTTTAAGATGTAACATAGGCTCAAATGGCTATGACAAGAAAGATTAGTTGTGCAAGAACTTACCATAACGATAGATGTACTTCTTTTCTCTGTTGCAGTATTCTTTACATGAGGGAATTGCCTGCCAAGGAGATGACGATGTTGGGCAGTATATCAAAGTCTTTTACTACCTTTGGGTGCACAGTACATCTGACATAGGCCACTATCGGATGTCAGTCATAAAAGAGATGTAAGCGTGCACCATCCTCAGAAATGAAGCCCCACGCGGTGAGTCAGTCTAAGGGAAAGAAGATCAATGTATCAAAGAATACCAGGATGTGGGCGAAGGAGGGTGTGACAGTATACTGCAATAGAAAAGAGAAGGATATTTAAAGTTATGGTAGTTTCTTACACAACTAATCTATGTCCTTCAATTCATCTGTTGCAGTATTCTTTACAGGAGGGAGAATACAAAAGCTCATGTAGAAAGGGCGTAAGAAGCGGGAGAGGAACTCTCCAGGAACCCATGGAGAATGGCCCAGGCAAACCCTGCCCTGGATCTGGAGATGGAATCCAGCTTATAATGTTTTGTGAAGGTGTGGACAGATGTCCAAGTAGCTGCTTCTAAGACAGAGTTGGTGTCCAATCCTTTGAGGAATGCCCTCGAAGAAGACACTGTCCTTGTAGAGTGAGCTTTGACTGAGCCTGGAAGATCTTTACCATGGTGGGTATAGAAAAAAAATCAACAGATTTGGAGATCCAGTTGGAGATGGTCAGTTTGGATAGAGACAATCACAGAGCCCAGAGGGTTCAAACACAGAACTTAACTGGAAGTATTTGATTTAATTGTTTAATTGACTGATTGAGTGAGTATATATGGGGTGAGGGAAGTTGCATTGTATTTGTACTCCTTGAAGGCTTAACAGTTGAGTCACTAGAGTGTGTGACAAGAGAATAAACTTTTTTTCTTGAAGACTGTGCCTTCCCTTTTGTGGTTTCATTACATTTCATTTGGACTTGCAGTGGCTGTTTGTTTTTTCCTTGGGATAGCTAGAGATCCTTCAACTAATGTGCCCAGGATTTTTAGGGAAGAAACTGCAGATTCTTCCAAACCTTCCATGGAGCAGTATGTATTTCATATAGAGGACAGAACACCTACAGTGGCAAAGCTTTGGGACAAACATATTTTTTTATTTATTAATTTTTTTTTATGTTGGGGCTAAGATGGCAGGTAATTTGACCAATGAGGTACAAGAAATGTATAAAAAAATTGGAAAATTTGATTTTTGTTGACACTAATACTCACTTTAACATCCTGAGTCTCAACGGGTACTTAGAACTGAATATTACACCAAGAGGGCTTTGTGCCTTCAAAAGCCCTAGTACCCCGTTTGATATGGAAGTGGAAGAAGATCGTTATTTAGGGAGAGATGGGTTGCCACAAGCCCATAAATGTGCCTCAGAATGGGTCTGTATAATAATACAGCGAGATACCTGCAAACAACAGAAAGTAAAAGATGACATTCACTCTGTCTGTTCTGATTTATCTAACAGACTGGCTAAAGCTATCTGAAATCGATGATAAACTTAAGCCATACAAAAAAGACCTGGTGGATAAAAACAATGAATAGCTCCAGAGGGACTTCAGATTACAGTAATGGGAAGGCATTCCTCCAGGGGTGCACATTACATTACCGAATTTTTAAAAGTTCGAACGTCATATGGTTGAAGCCATATGATCAAACTTTTAAAAGTTCGAAAAGCTAAAAAAAAATTAACAACATAAAAAACCTACCTGACCATTTTAGGAAGGGGGCAAGCCTCCCTGCACCCCAGCATCCCCCACTCTTTAAATATACCAACTCCAAGATCGCACTAAAGTGCAGGAAAGAGAAACTTCCCATTCCACACTGTACGGGGATCTCCATTGAAATGTTCAAACTTTTAAATGTTCGGTCATATGGTGTCGTCCATATGATGTTCGAACTTTTAACAGTCTGATAACGTAATATACACCCTTCCTCTGGAAATTTAAAGTGCATGAGTGGTCAAATAAAAACAACAGAACCAGGAAGAAACCATTAACGGTTTCATTTGCTTCTTTGGAAGATCTGGACTCTACAGAAGGGGAAAGTGAATACCCCCCATTTGCCTCCAACAGAAGACCCTATGGTTCATCAGTAGAGATTTTGTAATTTCAACAACAGGACTGGGAGCTACTGAAATGAATGAAAAAGAAGCAGAAGAAGCAGAACCAACTGGCAGCTACTGGAATGAAAGAAAATGAAGCAGAACCAATCATGGACAGCAACAATATAATGAAGGACATAATAAACAGCAATACAAAAAAAGGTAGATGGCAATAATGGTTTTTATATTACTGATTCTAATGTTGTAAATCTTTCAGGTGAAGTTATACCGATGTGTTACAATCCATTTAAACCTTTGATTAAAATATGTTCCAATGGTCCTGCCTCGCTTGCATAACTTAAAAAGTGAAGTGTTTTGGTTAATTAGAAAATTGCATTTAATATGTTTTTTTTATAAAAATGAGCCAGCAGAGGATTTGTGCGCTGAAAGCTCTGCTGACAGTTTTTGTTCTTGTAGTTCTGAAATGATTGGAGTGGGGAAGTTTTAATGAATTCTTCTTGTTGATTGAATATTTCCAGCATTTTAAGAAAAAGCCAGTTTGTACCCCCATTTCATAACCAAACTATTCAACAATTTTCTGCAGTATGTAATTTTTCTATTGAATGTTTATATAATTGTTGGAAAGGCAATATGAATGTTAACTTTAACCTGTCTATAGAACAATGGCAGGGCTTAAAATGTTTGGGTAGCAATACTCAATTTGTAGTAAAGCCAGCAGATAAGGGCAACAAGGTGGCCATTTTGTATTTTAATCAGTATGAGAAAATGTTCTATGGTCTTTTGAATGATACAAAAGTATATAACAGAGTTGATGTTAGGATGTATAAGCAAGCTATTTTTGACTATGAGGCACTACTTCATAAAGGTTATAGATTAGGCTATTTTTCCCAAAATTAAATTGAACGGAAATTTTCTCTGTAGGGCTATGAAATTAGCAGTTTTTATACTGCTTACCTAAAATACATAAGGGCCTGGAGAACTTACAAGGCAGGCCGATTATCTCAGCTATAAAGTGCTTTTTACACAACATAGGTATTTTTTTACAAGTACTTACTTCCCTATGTTGAAAAAACAGTATCCTATATCAGAGATACACAAGATTTTATTAAAAAAAATTGCAGATTTAAGTTTGGAACAATGTTTGTATTGGATGGTAATAGACGTGCAGACTCTTTACACAAACATTTTACACGTTCATGGGATGAAGGCCCTGAAATATTTTTAGGAGACACCTCTTTATCTAGTTATGTATTGGAGCGTGTTAAGTTATGTTTAGAAAATAATTATTTTATTTTTAACCAAGAAAGTTTTCATCAACTACAAGGTACGGCTATGGTGGCATCCTTTTCCCCCATGTATGCCAACCTAATGATTTTTTTTTTTTTAAATTAAGAGTACATTTGGTCTTTCTTTATTTAAAAACATGTCATTAGGTATTTTAGATACACAGATGATTTGATTTTTGTTTGTAGGGGAGTAATGATCAGGTAAAAATTTTCATAGAGCAGTTACATAACCAGTTTGGTTTTACGTTTAGTGGCTTACAGTCAGATCAGAGAGTCAATTTTTTAGATTTGGAATAGTGGGGTGAACAAACAGGACTCATTGGTAGGAAAGTTCACAGAAAGTTCAAGGGGGGGGGGTTCACATTTCCTACATGGTTCCAGCTGTCACCACCCCCCACTTGATTTCATCTTTACCATACATTGAGTTTCTGAGAATAAGTAAGTTGTGTAATGTAGATAAAGATTTTGAAGAAGAAATACAAGATTCAGTTAAAATGTTTACACACAGAGGATATGACCAGACAGAAGTGTTAGAAGCTTTAAATAGCGTTAGAACTAAGCATTATAAAGGTGAATATCTAAGCAGAAGAAGAAACTCAGTAAATACACATAATGAGGGACTTCCATTTATTCATTTGATAGATTTTGACAAAAGAATAGGTAGGGGAGATGCAGGAAATAACAGTGCCAACCAGACTGGTAAGATGATTTACTTTGTGACTATTTACAATGTACCAAGTCAACCGATTGTGCAAATGTTACATTACTATTGGTCTATGTTGTTCAAAGGTAGTATTTTGGAACAATGTTTAGCTAACAAACTTTTGATGTCTTATAAAAAGGGCCGTAGTACTTCTGATATAATAGTGCACGGTAAATTTCAAATGCCTGAAGTACAAATACATAGACAAAATATTTTAAGACATGGCACTTTTAGGTGTGGGAAATGTCCTAATTGTTTTCATGTTGTAAAGAACTTTCCTACTATTAATTCTGCAAATGTTTTTTCCAAATTGATGTTATACTTGTAATACAGAAGGAATTGTGTATATTTTGAAATATCCATGTAACAAGTTTAATGTAGGTGAAAGCAAACAAAGGTTTATATGTTCAAGAACATATAAGGGACATTAAAAAAGTTAATTGTGATAGTCCTTTAGCTATGCATTTTAAAGAATTTCATGCAAGTAGTTTTAAACTTGCAAGATTGTGTTTTAGAACAACTGGGGTCTATTTTTTTAGACCCTGTAGCAGTAAAAGAAAAATTGTTGTATAAAGAAGCACTTTTTACTTTGAAATTTGATATCTTGGTTCCCAAGGGTTTAAACACAGAACTTAACTGGAAGTATTTGATTTTACTGTTTAAGTGACTGACTGAGTGAGTATATATGGAGTGAGGGAAGTTGCACTGTATTTGTACTCCTTGAAGGCTTAACAGCCGAGGTGCTAGTGTGTGTGACAAGAGAATAAACTTTTTACTTGAAGACTGTGCCTTCCTTTTGTGGTCCCATTACATTTTGCTTGGTCTTGCAGTGGCTGTTTGAGCTTTGACTGAGCCTGGAAGATCTTTACTATAGTGGGTACAGCAAAAGGCAAAAGAGTTGGAGATCCAGTTGGAGATGGTCTGTTTGGACACAGGAAATCCCAGAGCCTTCGGATGGAATGACACAGTCGGTCTGATTTTCTACAAGCTTTGGTCTTATGCAAGTAAAACCTGAGATGTGTGTGTACATCAAGCGTGTGTATGATATTCTCATTATTGTTCTGGGAAGAGGGGAAAAAAGTGGGAAGATGAATGGCCTGGTTTAAGGACAATTCATTAATTACATTTGGCATGAAGGAGTGGTTGGTTTGAAGGGAAACCCTGTCATTGTGGAAGGATAGAAAAGAAGGAGAAGCCATAAGGGCTTGTAATTCTGATAACTGCCTGGGAGAGGTAATAGCCACCAGGAGGACAGTTTTCCAAGTACAGTGTTAGAGGGAGCTAGAAGACGCTGGGTCAAAAGGTACTTGACTCAGTTTCTCTAGCACAAAATTAAGGTCCCAGGGTGGAGTGACAGGTCTCCTGGGAGGTCTTATGTGGAGAATGCCTTTAAGGAATTGCTTGGCCTCAAATCTGAAAGCTAGGGTGCTGAAAGTGGCAGAAAAGCAGAGATATCAGACAGATGTACTTTTAAGGAGGACTAAGCTAAGCCTGCCTTTAAGCAATTCACACAGACATGACAGAACCACAGGGGGATCCACCATAAGCGGGTCTTGGTTTCTGCAAGACACCAAAGCAAAAAAATCTTCCATTTGGAGGGGGAAGATTTTCTGGTATTAGGTTTCCTGACCTCTTGCAGGACTTGAACCACATTCTCAGAATAAAGTTGTCTGAAAGGAATCAGGGCTCTATCACCCACAGGGTCAGTTGGATGGTCTCTAACTGTGGGAGGATGAGTGAGCCCTTGTTCTGTGTGAGTAGGTCCACTCTGTGAGGCAAATTGTGGTGATTGCCCTTGCCTAGATGAAGAAGAAAGGGGAACCAGTGCTGCCATGGCTAATAGGGAGTCACCAGCAAGATGTTTGGTTTGTTCTGTTGAATTGTCAGCAGGACTTTCGGAATGAATGGAAGTGGGGGGTGTGAGTATGCATACAGAAATTTCCCCTTCCAAGAAACTGATAGGAGATCCACTTTCCATGCCTGAGGATGATGTTCTCTGGCACAAAACTTTGGAAGTTTTTTTGTTCGGGGGAGGCAAACAAATCTATTTGTGGAGTACCCCACTGGTGGGCAATGTCCATGAACACATCACTGTGAAGCATCCATTTGTGGGCCTGTGTTCTGGATCTGCTCAGAGTGTCTGCCACAGTATTCTGACTGGAAGGGATGGAAACCACCTGATGGGATATTTCTAATAGTAGGCAGGCTGGATCCCAGGCCTGTAAGGCTAGTCTGCAAAGGAGGTAGGACCTTGTCACCCCCCCCCCCATTTGTTGATATACCACAGGACAGTCATATTGTCTGTGTGGATACATAGCTGTCCTGGTCTCAGAAGGGATTGGAAAGACTGAAGGGCAAGGATTAATGTCTCAATTTCCCTTGCATTTATGTGGTCTCTCCTCTGAGAGAATGTCCACTGACCCTGGACTGTGGGATGGTTCAGAGCTGCTCCCCAGCCTGTGTCCGATGCACCTGTGTATAGTACTTGAGTTGGGAGCAGTGGGTGAAAGGGGAGTCCTGGATTTATGGACAGATGTGTTATCTATCACTGAAGCTCCTTCTTGAAGCAGGGTAGAAGTGGTATTTGAAATTCTAGTGGGTGGGCATGCTGGAACACTAACTTTAGAAACCACTGGAATTTCATCATGTGCAGTCTTGTTACAGGAAGCATAGGGACAGTAGAGGCCATTAATCCCAAGATTCACAGAAATTGTCTTGCAGACAGGAGATTGAGGGGAAGAATCTTTGAGAAATCTCTTGGGCCTCAGTGGGTGGAAGAGACACCGCCATATTCTTAGTTTGAAACCTGCACCTCAGAAAGACATGATCTTGGGATGGGACAAGGGAAGATTTTTTTAAGTTTATGGTGAATCCCAGGTTTTCTAAAATGACTATTGTTGACAGGAGGTTTTGTTCAATTCCACTTGGGATTTGGCTTGAATCAAAAGGTCGTCTCTGTAGGGGAAGATTTGGATGCCTTGCAGTCTGCAAAAGGTGACCACTGGTGCCAGGCATTTTGTGAAGACTTTTGGGGCAGTGGAAAGTCCAAAAGGCAAAGATGAGAATTGAAAATGCAAGGATCCCACAGAGAAGCACAGGAATTTCCTGTATCTGGAGTGAATGGATTAGTTGAAGATTATCTTAGTTACATATCAGCCACTTATCCTCAGGAAACTATCATACTAGGTGACCTGAACATAGATTGGAATAGTATTAATGAAGAAAACCCTTCATCTCATATCAACCTACATGGTTTCACCCAAACCATCACCTCAACTACTAGGCTCGATAAACATACCAAAAGAGAAAGCATTCTAGACTGGATACTTATAAACAGAGTAAAAGATAATTACAAATTAGGAACCTTGCCAGACGATATCAGTGACCACTCTCTAACTTTTATTACAAGAGAAAAAGCTGATTGGCTTAACCCCCACATTACTAGAAAAATGCGTACCTCCAAACATTTTAATCTGGACCTATTTCAAACTGAACTCAGGGCATGTAACTGGAACCCCTTAAAAACTCTTCCTCTTGAAAATGCAGTATTACATTTTAACAAAATGTTCTTATCCATTCTTGACAAACATGCTCCTGAACGTATTATTAGAATGAAATCTAATACGGCCCCTTGGCTGTCCAATGAAACCAAAAAGCTCATTCTCACTAGAAATAAAATCTGGGCTAGATGGAGATCCCACAGAATTAACACTGATCTTCTAAACTTCCGACAGCTTAGAAATCTAACTAAAAAGGCAGTGATAACCGACAAAAAGAAATTTTATATCGAACTACAACAAACTCATCTTAATAATTCAAAATTATTCTGATCCTCAGTCAATAAACTCCTCTCCCCAGGAACTTCCAAAACACCTTCCCCACTAAATGCAGACCCTGATACACCACAACAGACTGCAGATGCCTTTAACTCTTTCTTCACAGAAACTATTCAAACTCTAGCTAAACAACTTAATGCCAACAACTTCTGTCCACCTAGTAACCAAACTAACTCCTCCTTTAAATTTTCACTACAACCTATCCCTACATCATACATTCACAAACTTCTTCTAAAACTAAAACCGTGTACCCCCTCTGCCGATAAGCTCCCATCTCTTTTTCTTCAAAAGGCTGCCAAGGTTATTGCTTATCCTATATCGATTCTCATAAATAGGACAATCAAAGAAGGAATCATCCCTGAAATTTGGAAGGTCTCTCATATTATCCCACTACACAAAGGTGGACACTCAACTGACTATGCTAACTATAGGCCCATTGCTCTCCTCTCACCTTTGGCTAAGATCATGGAAAAATGTATCCACCTTCAACTTGTACAATATCTCTCTCATCACAACATAATAGCAAACTGTCAACATGGCTTTAGACCACATCACAGTACCACCACTGCCCTGCTTTCTTTTGTAGATACTATTAATCAGAACCGCAACAACAACTTACTCACTTCTGCCCTCTTCATTGACCTGTCCAAAGCATTCGATATGGTTAACCACCCCTTGTTACTTAATACTCTTGAATCCCTCTCATTCGATATCCCAGCCATTAAATGGTTTAAATCTTACCTCACAAATAGAAAACAAGTGGTTCTCTGGGAAAACCGCACCTCTTCTCTCTTGCCTGTTACCATTGGTGTTCCACAAGGCTCTATCCTTGGTCCACTTCTCTTCTCCCTCTTCATTAATGATCTTCAAACAATAATCCCTCAAGCAAACTTCATTCAATACGCTGGCAACTCTACGCTTATCTGCTCAGCATCTTCTACCCCAGAACTTATCTCACTCACCCAAACTGTGTTCAATACCGTAGAAACATGGTTCTCTAGTCGTTTCCTCTTACTAAATGTGAAAAAAACCAAACTTCTTCTTTTTACCCCCACATGCAGGACCTCCCCCTTACATTTCTCTATCTCTTCCAACAGCGCCACTATCATCTCCCCTGACACATCAACTAAATTGTTAGGTATTGCAATTGACAATAATCTCTCATTTGACCTACACATTAACAACTCCATAAAGCTAGTTAACAGAAAGACAGGATCCCTATATCGAATTAGACCTTTTCTTACACCCTCGACTAGAACAAGGATCGCTCACTCCCATCTTATTTCCACTCTTCTTTATGCTTCACCTATCTTTACCAATCTCAAAAAAACAAGCCTTCATAAACTGGCAACCTGCTATAATAACATTGCCCGCTTTGCTACCGGTAACCCATATAAAACACATCATTGCCTAAACTTAAAACTTTTAGGCTGGCCTGAGTTTCAGAACTATCTAATAATCCATCAACTCTGCATTGCCCATAAAATCTGGTACCAACCTAATAACACCCCAATACTCTCACAACTCATAATCCCCTATAAAAATCTCAACTCTCTCCGCTCCTCCAGTAAACTTCTAATAAGTTCTATAAAATCAAATAATTATGCTGGTGACTCTCTATTTACCAATGCTGTAGGGACAAAATGGAATTTGTTACCTTCTAACATAACAAAGATTACATCATTGCCTCTTTTCAAACAAAATATTAAACTGCATTTCCAAAATCACTGGCTTTGTTCATGTAGTAAACCTGATTAGCTTTTCACTATGACTAACTAAATAAAACTATCTCTCTTACTCCTTGATACACTTCTCACTATTTGTCTTCTCTCCCACTACTTCTCTACCTGTTATCTGTATTGTTTGTTATTTTCTACATTTAATCCCTAACTTTTCCCATATTCTCTTTTCACTCTACTTTTTTTTACATACTTTCCTTTATTTACGATCTATTGAGCTTTTTCTTTTTTCTTCCTTCTCTTTCTCAATTTGTACAATGTCATGTAGATAGTATTGTGTGTCATAGGAATTAACTCCTGTAGTAGTACTTTACATTGAAGGGTTTACTAGTTTTTGTTTTTTATTGCAAACCCTATTACTAACTCTAATATTATTATTATTACTGTTATTATTATCATTAGTCTATTTTGTTTTGAGAGTTTTGCTGTATGTATCTCACTCTGTGGAGCTTTTCTCCCCGGGCCGCTACTGAAAATGGAAATTTCTCCAGCTAGACTAGCCCGGTCAACAAATGTAAAATAAAATAAAATAAATAAAAAAAATGGGGATATGGAAGTAAGCATTCTTGATGTCTATGGAAGCTAGGAAGGCTTGAGGGAGGATGAGAGGGAGGAGTGCTTGGAGAGTAAGCATTCTGAAGTAGAGAACATTTAGAAAGGGGTTGAGATAGGAGAGGTCTAGGATGGGTCTCCAAGGACCTTCCTTCCTGAGAACTAGGAATAAACGTGAATAAAAGCCTTTTCCCTCTTGAGCTGGGGGCACAGGTTAGATTGTGCCCTGTTCTAGCATGTTTTGCAGAACCGGGGGAAGTGAGGTTCTTGTTGTTTTGGGTAGTTGGTGGATACCCCTGAAGGGGGGCATAGTGTGCCAGACCATGAAGTATCCCCTCTTTATGATGCTTAGGAACCAGGAGTCTTGAATTAACGAGTTCTCAGGATGGAAGGTGAAAGGGTAGGGCACAGGGAGACAGGAAGGGTGCCCAGATTGCCTGAGCAGTCATCAGGAAGAGCCCATCCTATCAGGAAAGCATTTCTTAGCAAGCTGGGAAGAAGAAGATGTAGAAGAAAACTGCTGAGTTTTCTTGGACCCTTTTTGGGGTTCTGTTTGGGGGGTAGGTTGGGATTGCCTGCGTACAAAGACCTGTTTTGCAGGGTAATTCCTTTAGACAGAGGGGAGACCAAAATATGTTTAAGGTCTTTTAGTTCCTTGCTCTTTTCTTGCAGGGATCTGAATAATTCTGAGAAGGGTTTGCCAAAAAAAGCAGAATTGTCCAATGGGGTATCCATTAGTTTTGCCTTTATGTCCTCAGGGAGGGGCTGAAGACTTAGCCAGGCAAATCTTCTTAGGGCAGAAGAAGAAGCTGCAGCTCATGAAGTGGCCTCTACAGCATCACAGCTGCATTTAATTGAATGCCTGGCTATCTGAGCGGAAGTAGCAATAATACAGGATGCCAAGGCTTTATTCTCAGAATCCAGCATATCTGACACTAGCTTGGAAATTTGAGACAGGAGTTCCCGACTGTACTTGGTCATATGGGTCTGGTAGTTCAATGCTCTGAAAGCTGTGGTGGATGAGGTATAAACTTTCTTGCCCAGCCTCTCCAACTGTCTACTATCCTTGACCGAAGGGAGGAGGGAAGTAGGAGGAATCAACTTGGAGGCCTTATCAGAAGCAACTGAAATCACAGAGGGGTCTGCCACAGGGGCCTTGAAAAGAAAATTGCAGTCTTTAGGTACTTTCTAGTACCTGTAAAGCTTTTTTGGAGCTGGCGGCTAAGAGTTAGGGTGAGTGGAAGTGGATGCAAAGGCATTTAAAAAGGCTGGAATGACTGGAGGAATGGCAGAAGGGCTAGGGGACTGTACTTGGAGAAGGTCATAATAGAGTTTTTGGAGCTCAGACATCTCTGTAGTGTCCCACTTAAAATGATCTTGCATTCTAGACATGGTTTCTCCAAAGGAAATTTCCTCCATAGGAGATTCTGTTCCATTTAAATCTTCTTTGGGAGAAGCATAGCCTAAGGATGAGGGGATTTGGGATAAGTCATCAAGTGAATCACTGTCCTCTTCAGAAGAGGAATCTTCCTCTACAGTGGCTTGAGGCCTGAGTCTTTTCTGAGGGGAGGTATGCCAGGCAGAAGGGGAAGCTGGTCAACCTGAGCGAGGCCTTAAAAAGACCTTTTGTGAAATTCTGCCATTCCTTCTGAGGGTCTGGAGATGAAAAGAGACATGTTTAGTTTTTTGTTTCTTCTTTGCAGGGTATCCATTCGATGCAAACGAGGAGGGGTGGATGTAGGCCTATATTCAATCAGGTCCAAATCAGAGTTATCTCTAACTACAATCTGGGTAATTCCTCTGGAGCCTTCAAACACTATGAGCCTGGTTTCCCCATGGACATCGAGGGTCGATGTCTGTGTTGCCTCTCTGGACATCCATACATTCTGTACCAAGGTAGTCTGCAAGACTCTCTCGGCCTGTGGATCCAGATCTGAGATGGAGCGCATCTCCAAGCTCTCATCTGCTTTGGGAGAGATGTCCGTATAGAGAGGTGCAGCTTTGGCTTTGGGCCTTGTTTTTTTGGCCTTACGCTTAACAGGCTCTGTTAGGTCTGAGGAAATTTCCATCATGCTCTTAGCTAAAAGCTTAAAGCATTGATTTTCCATGTAGATAACGAGGGACAATAACAGACTCCGGGTCTTAAGCACAAAAACTGACAAACTGAATAGTTTTTGTGGTCGTGTTGGGAACTGAGAGAAAAGGCACTGGGAATGACTATCCTTATGTAGAATCTGTCTTCCACAGTCAGACTTTTCTTTCCTGGAAGACATTAACTTCAATCAAAAATAAGGTAGCAGTAAAAGACAAAAAAGGGGTACTTATATTTATAGAAGCAAGCAATTCTGGCAGCAGAGCAACATCCAGGACTGGCGATCTGACTGGCGGCAAAGAAGTTCTGAGGATGGTGTGCACATACATCTCTTTTATGGACGACGTCTGATAGTAGCCTATGTCAGACGTACCATGCACCCTAAGGTAATAAAAGACTTTGATATACTAGCCGGTCAGGTTGTCTCCTTGACAGGCAACTCCCTCATGCAAAGAATACTGCAACAGATGAATAGAAGTACAACTGTACAAAAGGTCAAACTGCCAAATAGTGTACCCATGTAACACAAAAGTTAGAACTAGATACTTAACAAAAAAGCTGTTACACATAAAAGGTGGCAATAATATTAACTTTTTAACACAATGATGCTTTCTGTAATGTTTTTAAATGTCAATGATCTCACAGATAAATACAAAAAAGAAAGAATAGTGAACCATATTAAAAATGTAGAGTGCAAACAGCTATGCTACATGAGACACACTTGGAAAGAACTAAACATGTGACTTTGATAAAGAAAGGTTTTCAGGAAGGTTATTCACTGGAATAGCGAGGACAAAGGAAAAGAAGAGTACTTATATTAATTGGAAAATGAGCTCCAACAGTGACAGAAGAGGATTAAAGATAATAAAGATAGATATGTAGTACTAAGAGGCTACTGAGAAGGGAGGAGGATACTAAAACTGCTAGAACTGAGCTTAAGAAAATTCTAGGAGAAGTAATCAGCTTTCCGCAAGGAATATTACTTACAGGTGACAACAGGAATTTGATTTGCAGCAGTGAAGATGTGTCTGTATGGCCAAGAAGAGAAAATATAATGAAGGAGGGTAGATTTTTGAAGAAATTTATGAAAATATTTGGCATGGAAGATGTGAATTCAGTACTAGGAGTTCTGAATGAATTTACTTATTCGCCAAGATACAACAACTGGGCTATGCTAAACAGAATTTACATTTCACGGGAACATGTGCATCTAACTGAAAGTCTTGATACACACCCATTCTGTTACCTTTCATTTCAGATCATCCGCCAATAATAATTAAAATAAAAACAGAGAGTAATGAAATAAAAATGAGACACTGGTGTATTCCCACCTATATGTTGAAAAGAGAGGAATTTAAGGAATGGGTAGTCAAAATTATTCAGAAGCTATTAGAAAAGATAGAAGTTTCTTCTGAAAATATAGCTAGAGAATGGAATTAAATTACTATAAAAAAATATGGTTAAGAAGTAACACAAATTATTTAGAGGGACTGACAAATGTTAAAGTATTGCAGAATAGGGGGAATCTCACAGAACAAGAAGATGAGCAACTGCAGAATGCTAAACAGAAAATGAGGGATTACCCCGATAATAAACATGAGTTTATTAAGATTGCTGTTAAGCAACTGGTTTTTGATAACTCTAAATCACAACAACTTTTAGCAAAAAGACTCAGGCAACAGAAAGCAGAAAGAGCTATCGCCAAGCATAGGGAGCCTATAACAAAGGAGGATAACAAGAGATCCTGCCGAGGTACTAGAAATATTTCGGAAATTTTATAAAAGTCTTTATAAAGCAGAGAAATATGGAAATCAAGAAAAGGTACAAATGGAAATGTTTATGGAAAAATTAAGTATGCCAAGGTTAGAGCCTCAATTACTAACAGGATGGGAGGAGATGAGATAAAAACGGTGATGTATAACCAATCCACATGAAATTCCCCAAGATTAGATGGTATTACTGTGGAAGTTTGGAAGCTAGGAGGGAAAAGCTGATTAAAATCTGGAAGGTTTTGTTTAACAGTATTTTAAGAGGAGGAGAAATACCAACAACCTGGAAGAAAGAGATGGTGGCTGTAATACCTAAAGATGGCTCATCAGATCCAGCTTCATACAGGTCCACCTTAATCTTAAACCATGATTATAAAGTGTTTATATAAATAAAGGCTAAAAGAATGGCAACAGTGAAGCCAAAAGTGACAGATTGGATCAATGTGGTTTTGTGGAGGGGAAGCAAACATTTGAAAACATTAACAGAACATTGATGATCCAGATGGAAGCAGAATGTAAGAAAATACCACTGCTGTTTGTGGGTCTTGATGCAGAGAAAGCATATGACAGAGTAAGCTGGGTCTTTATGAGCAGGGCAATGGAAGCAATTGCATTCCCTTATAAAAATTATATTTATTTATTTATTTTATTTGCAGTTTGTTTGCCAGGATGGTCCACTGGGCCACGAGGAGCCCATTTTCAATGGAGTCCTGGGGAGAAAAGCTCTGGTAAATTAAACAAATACAAGTTAATTAGAAAGCAAGTTATAACAACAGATAGTACAGTAATACAGGCAATAAATGGCATTAGTGAAATGCAAAAGCAGGCATTATTTAAAAAAGAAAATAAAAATGTTATACAATCATATTTATATACAGAATCTGTTGATTCCAACAGACGCTTATCAGAGTTAAGAAATCATAGGAGGAAGTTTGCAGATGTACTGGATCCTGAGGAGTAGGCTAAGTTGGGGGACTTTATGCAGGGTGGGAACAGGAGCATTGCCATTGAGATGTTAGGTGGGAGTGGAGTAAGTTTTTGAAGAAAGAGAGGCTGCTAGTGGTACGGATTAGTGGAGGGAGAGAATTCCACAGCCGAGCTAGAGAGAAGGACAGAAGATGTTTGCCTGGTGGACGAGAAGGTTTGTGTAGTTCAATCAGATTTTGGGAGTTAGATTTGAGGGATCTATTGGGTAGATGCATTTTAAAGGTGGTGGCAAGGAAGGGGCAGAAAGAGGGTCTAAAGATAAGTTTGTGTGCTTGGATGAGTTGAATATAGGTGAGGTAGTTGGGTAGTTCTAACCAATTAAGTTTGTGAAGGGCACTGCAATAGTACATAGAAGATCTGTAGCAAATTTTGAAATTTTATTGTAACAGAAGGACAGTTTTGTTTTAAGAGAGGATTGTAGGTTAGTAAATAGTGGGGCTCCATATAGGAGGGATGGGATAAGGTATGTTGTAGAGAGTATTAGTTTGGTGGAGGGAGAGATATACCGATTGTGATGATACAGCATGCCAAGTTTCTTATGTGTTTTATTAATATTTGCTTGTAGGTGGATATCAAACTTGAGCTGGTAGTCAATTAGGACTCCTAGTAGTTTTGTATTAGATACTATTTTGAGGGGTGTATTAGTCTGGCTGGTGAAAGTGAAAATGTTTTTGTCTAGGATGGTGTTTTTTGAAGGGGTAAATAATATAAGTTTAGTTTTTGTGGCGTTGAGTGCTAAGTGGTTGTCTTGCATCCATTGTTTGGTTAAGAAGGCGGCATTTTGGGTTATCTGTGTTAAAATGGGGATGGAGGTGGCAGAACAGACTATAGTGGAGTCATTTGCATATTGGATGAGATGAGTGTTAGCGATGGTCTGATAGAAGTCTTTTATGAAAATGTTAAATAGTAGGGTCACTAGAATGGAACCCTGAGGTACTCCTGTGGGAGTATTGAGGAATGGAGAAGTAGCTTTTTTCCATCTAACTGCTTGTTGCCTATTTGATAGATAACTGGTAAACCAGTTGATAATGGAGGGGGATGGGTTTAGTTTTGAGAGTTTGGTGAGGAGAAGGTTATGGGAGATGGAGTTGAAGGCCTTAAATAGGTCTAAGAAGAGGTTGGACACAATATGTCTGGAGTTGCGAGCTTTGTTAACAGTTTCTAGGAAGGAAAGGAGAGCAGTGGTGGCGCTGTAGTCAGGCCTGAATCCATGTTGTGTGGGAGTTAGGAGCTGGTTATTTATGAGCTAGGGTAACAGTTGTAGGTGGATGCATTTTTCTATCAGTTTGGAAATGGGGAATAGGATGGCAACTGGTTGAAAATTAGGGATGTTACTGTTGCTCCCACCTTTGTGAAGTGGAATAATAAAGGCCTTTTTCCAGGGTTGGAGTACATGACCTTCTGTGATTGACCGGTTTATTAGGATACAGATGGGAAGGGCTATGGCTTCTGCAGATATCTTTAAGAAGTAAGAGGGAATTTGGTCTGGGGCATTGGAACTTGGTTTCAGCTTTTGTAGGAGTTTTTTTTATAGTAGAAATGGGGTTGGACTGTATGGAGAAGGGAGAGGTACTTGAGAAAGGACAGGTACTAGAGGAGGAAGAGGTAGGTGATGGTAGGGATGTGGAGCTAGGATGGTTAGCGAAGGAGGTTGTTAGTTTGGCTATGGAATCAATAAAGAAAGTTGAACTGTGTAGCTAGGTCAATGTCGGCAGAATTTGGGTCAGGGCAGGGGTTTTCTTTTTTACCAGGATTAAGGAGAGAGGAGATTTCATCCCTGAATTTGTTGGGGTTTGTACTGTGATTAGTTTGTAATGTAGAAAAATAAGATTTCTGGTCTGAAGTAATACCTTTTTTTTTACTTTGTTACACAATAGTTTGTATTCATTAAGGGTGGTGGTAGTTTTGTTTTTCTGGTAGCGCTTTGTCTTAGAGTCTCATAATACCCAAGGTGTATTTAGTTAACCATGGGAAGGATTTACTTTTGATATGTTTTGTTTTCAGGAGGGCCAAGGAGTCTAGCAAGTGTAGGAAAGTTACATTGAAATAGGTAATAGCATTATCTAGGGATAAAGTTTTTAGTGGGTTCCAGTTTGTTTGTTTAAGCAAGTCTGTAAACATATTGGGGTTAAAGTTTGTTAGGGACTGGTAAAGATATAGGTATGGGTTAGTTATAAGGGGGAGTACAGATGGTGGGCAAAGGTAGGAAAATGATCACTGAGTGGGTCAGGAAGGATGCCACTATCAGAGATGTAGTGACGATGAGAAACTAGTATCCAGTCAAGGGTACTTCCAGTACAGAAGTCCTTGGAAGGTCTAGTGGTGGCATTGATGACCTGAGAGAAGTTGTAGAGGTTTATACTTAGAGGGTTTGTAGAGGATTGAATAGTAGCCCAGTTGATGTTTACATCATCCAGGATGATGGTTTCTTTAGTTACATTGGTAGAAAACCAAGAGAAAATGTCTTTGAGTGCTGTGACATTGTCTTCCAGGAGGGATACAAAGGGTAACTATACAGATACATTTATGTTTGTTTATCTGAAATAGGGTTGGAATTAGTTCTGCATTATCAAATTGTGGAATAGGTTTGGTGTAGGGAATAACTGAGAGGGAGGATGAGTAGAGGAGAGCGACTCCCCTACCTTTTTTGTTTGTTCTATATTTTCTAATTATGCAGTAGCTGGGTGGTGTTAGTTCAGAGTCTTTTATGTGGGGTTTCAACCAGGTTTCAGAGATGGACAGGATATCTGGTTGATTGTGAAGAAGCCAGGCATGGAGGTTAGGGATTTTATTGCATATGCTTTGAACATTTAGAGCTGTAAAGTGGAAGGATTTACTGGTTGTGCAGGGAGAATGTGAAGGGGAAGTTGAGTTGTGAGGGGAAAGGGGCCATGGTTTGGATGGATATCGCCAAAGAGGATAGTGATGAAATGACAAATATGGGGAAAAAAGATGTTTGGATAGCTTAGTTTCATGTATGTAGTTTGTTAGTTTTATTGTAGTAGTATTGATAAGGCATGGTGTAGTATTGCTGGAGATGGGTCTGAGTTTATAGGGGAATAGTGTAGTATTGCTGTAGAAGAAGAAACGGGGAAATGAAGATTGGGGGGAGTGTGGGTTGTTTGTAGAATGCATTAGTTGTGTGAAACGAGGGAGAGTGACAAGTGTTAAGAGGTGCAGTAAGATAGTTTAGATAAGACAAGCTGAGAAGAAGAAGTAACTGGGATAGGGATGAGGAAGATATGATTGGCATGGTGTTTTTTCAGATTATAGTTTCATGAGAGATAGCTAGTTGGGGGGATGGGCTGTAGTAGGTAAGGTTGCATTTTCTGAAATGTAAGGGATGGGTTTAATTAGTGGGGTGAGATAACTTGAGTGGTTGTTGGAGGGGATGGGTGTGGTTATCTGTGTACAAGCCTAGAGGTGCTAGGGGCGGGTGGGGGAGCAGAGTGAGCCCGCACAGCGAATGGAGCAGGTAGAGCCAAGGAGAAGGAAAGAAGGCAAGACTGTGAAGAACAATCAGTGGACTGAATGTTAAGCACAGAGTTAGGAAGGTATTGAGATGAAGCACTGTTCTACTATAGTTATTGACAGAAGCAGAGGGGGTCACAGAGACTGTAGGCTGAAAATAAGGTAATAACAGACTTTTTTATAAATGATTCAGTATTAGTTTAACATACGAAATAAAAGGAATAGTTAGCAGTGAGAATATGCTGCCACCTAGTGGTCAAACAGTCAATTGTAGGAGCACTTAGAGGAGTGTAGAGAAACTTGAAAATATAGTGGGGTAAGAGAAGTCCGCAGTAGGCTGCTAGCAAGCATATGCAGGGTTAAATACAACAGTAACAGGTAAGCATATTTTTCCCATTAGGATACATACACTTTTCTAGGCAGATCTTTGGGTAAAGGCAAAGAAATTAATGAGAACAATGGAGGATCCCTGTTAGGAGGCTCTTTTCTCAGTCAGAAAGCCAGGTATTTCTTGGAATGGTGGGCGACTTCAGGGTTAAGTTTATACGTGGAAAGGCAAACTGTAAGAAAAGGGGATATATAAAAATTATTAGCAAGGCAGTAGTAAAAAGTTTTGAAAGTTAGATGATTCAGTTTCATTGGAAGTGGAATAGCTTAGTGGATAATGTGAAATGAGGGTATATGAGAATACTAGCACAAGGAAGCTAGAGGGGCTACGGACACTAGGTTATTCATGTGACCAGTACACAGTGTTAGCGCAATGCTGCAGCAAAACAGATATATTGTAGGCAGAAAATTCACAGTACATTATACATATTAAGCTACAGTACGGTTAGTGCAGTACTCACAGTGATCAGCACACAATATATATACTCTATGGTAGAACATTAACAGCAAATCAACAACAAGACAAATAATGCAGTTCTTGGGACAGTCAAAATGGCAGTAGAGTAGTTTAACAGAAGAAATACATCACCAACTAAGGTTTGATTAAGAGGGTATATGAGGGTTCGGAGGTGAAAATTAAAGTGGATCAATTCTTATCTGATAATTTCAGCTTGAGCAGAGGAACCAAGCAGGGGTGTCCTCTTTCTGTTTGTTATTTGCATTATATTTAGAATCACTGGCAAAGAAAATAAAGGACTCAGAAATTCAAGGATATAACTGGTATGGTAGTGAAGAAAAACTGTCTCTATTTGCAGATAATATTATTTTGCACCTGATAAAACCAGAAAAGGACATTTCAGTGTTGTGGAACATTTTGAGACTCAGCAAGAGTTTCATATATTTTCAGGATACAAAATTAATGAAGCTAAAACAAAGCCAACAGCTGTAAATTATGTACACACACATGAATTGGTTCAGTAATATCCATATTTATGAGGACATGTTAAAATGAAGTACTTAGGAGTATGTATTACAAATGATTCCGGTGTGGCAGCTAAGGATATGTTGGAAGAGACTAAACAAAAGATAATACAAAAACTGAGAAATTTTAATCTCTTTTATATGGATATGGATAGTAAGATACAAGCAGTTAAAATGTTTTTAGTCCCTCTAGCCTTATACACAGGTCAGGCATATTTTTAGCAAACAAAGGAGAAGTTGTGTATAGCAATTAATAAAGAGCTGAAATATTTTATCAGGGAGGGGACTTGACGGTAAGAGTCAAGTGGGATAAACTGATTCTTCCAACAGAAAAAGGTGGATTAGGATTACCTGATTTGAAGGGATAATTCAGAGCTACACAATTAAGGCTCCTACACATACCAGAAGCAGAAAACTATAATTTAGAGTGGAAAGGAGTGCTGATGAAATGGGGGGGGGGGCTCAAGAAATAAGGAGAGACTGAGATTTTGGATGCAGATCTTTGAGAAAAATAATAATAAACATACAAAATATTGTATTCATAAAATAGCAGAAAGTATTCTAAGAACTAAGCCAACACTGGAATGGAGAAAGGAGATTCTGCCAGTAAGGATGACTGCAATTAGGAATTTAGACAATAGGCAAGAGGGGGCTGGAATTTATTGTAGAAAGATGGCAAAAGAACCAAAATACTGGAAGCAAATAACTAGAGATGGAAAGGTAACAGAATGGGAAGATGCCACAAATTTCTCTGGACTGCAGGTTAGGGATTGCCTTCCCTATCAAGCATTGATAAGAGTTTAAGCAAAGAGAAAAACATGGGGGGTTCTAAATGAAAGACCAGTACTGCTACCATTTTTAGTAGAATCTAGAACAGAAGCTGCTGTTAAAAAGGAATAATTAGTAGAGCATATAAAATACTGCAAGATAAGTATAAGAATCAATCAGAGGGGGTTAGAAAGGATTGGGAAGAGAGACTGGATAAGCAATTCACAAAGAAACGATGAAGGGATCTATGTATGTATCCCAAATATGCAAAAAAATCTAGAAGATTTAGGATTTTTGCTTGAAAATGATAACACATGTATTTTATACCGCAAATATATTCCAGAGAATTTTTCTTCAGGTAGACAGCAAATGCTGGAGGTGTGACTGGGAAGAAAGAGGTAATTGGGAACATACTTTCTGGGAATGTAATGAGTTGACAGACTTAAAGATTCCATGCAGATAACTCTACCAGAGATACTTGGTTAGCAAAGTGGTGTGTCTAGGGAAATTCATTTTCTGAGCTATGACACAGAATCAGATTTGCCTAGACATAATAAGGTCTTGCTGAGTCTAATTATGGTGGCTGCCAAAAAAGCAATTGAAAACAAAAAAAAAGAAAAAAAAAGAAAAAGAAAATGTAAATCAAAGTCTAAACCAACTCTACTAGAAGTAGTGAATACACTAAGAGAGATAAAACAACTGGAAGTGGGATCTTTAGGAAAGGGTAGGAGAGAATTAAATAAAAAATTGGGAACTGTGGGAACAATACATACAGGGGAAGAAAGAGGTTTAAAAGAAGGTAGGATATGAATGAGCTACATAATGTTTGACTGATGATGACTGGGGAGATTATATTTAAAACTAAAATTATGTCAATATGGTTTGGGATGTATAATATTTGCAACTAAGATTATGTCTATACGGTTTGTTTTCATTTATATAAAAGTATAATTGCCTATGTCATAAGCGACAATTTAATACAGATGGTTCTTGTTAACAAAAAAAAAAACACAACCTCTAAAGCAGAACTTCATAAAGCCGAATAACAAACCAGATGAATTTGCAAAGTGATATACTATCTTCAGTAAAAGAAAAAGTGAAAAACTGATCAATAAAGTGACTGTAAAACATTTGCCACTGACAGAAGCAATGGACAACACAGATGGAACATTATGGTAAATACATAACTTTTTTATCTGATGTTGTCAATTTTCATTCATTCCTTAACTAAAGGGACAGAGTCCCTAGCTACCAAAATTATTGGGTGGACTCTAAAGAAGGATATTGCTGAGTATGGTTGAGTCAAAGGCTGCTCTTCCCCTCAAGACCAGATCTAGTTTGTAATGAGTGATAAAAGTATAAGGATTTGACCAAGTTGCAGCTGCACATACATTGCCCATAGAAGTTTTACACTGGAATACAGCAGAAGTTGCCATAGATCGAACTGAATGAGCCTTTAATGGTTCTGTAAGGGGAGATTCAGTTTGCTACAGATAAATGAAATGCAATCTGTCAACCATCTAGACAGAGTTACCTTTCTAAATGGTTCACCCCTCCAGGGTTGGGAGGGTGGGCTAATGGTTAAGGTGTTTGCCTTACAAACACAAAGTGGAGGGTTTGAGTCTCACAATGGATAATTGGCTAGGCTTAAAATGGCTATGAACCTATTACATGCAAAGGAAACAAACACCTGATCTGTCTTTCTAATTTCTTTTGTTCTGTGTAGGTTGAAGAGCAATTGTTTATGAACATCCACAAAGTGCAGCATATATTCCCCTTTATTTGTAAATTTCAGAAAGATACTGGTAAATGAATGGATTGGTTGATTTTGGACACCACCGTAGGAAGGAAGGAAGCAATGGTACGTAACGTCACCTTACCTTATGAAAAATGAAATATGGAGGCTTAGATGGTAATGCCTAAATTTCTGAAATTCTTCTAGCAGATGTAATTGCAACTAAAATGATAGTTTTCCAGGTGAAGAATTTTAGATCACATTTAGCTGCAGGTTCAATGGGAGTATGAATTAAGGCTTGTAGTACTAAATTTAATCCCCATGGTAGCATGTGGTCTTTCTAAGGGGGGTTCTTAGCAAAACAGTACCTCTCAAAAAGGCCTTACACCATTTAGAGGAAGCAAATGAAGACTTATGAAACCCCACAAGAAAGTTAGTGATTGCTGCAAGCTGAATTTTAATAGCTGATGAATTAGCATCCTCATTCAATTAACTCACTAAAAATCCTACAGATTGAACTGGAGTTGAGAAGGGGTCTATCTGATTCTGCTCTTCCAATAAACAAATGTTTTTGATTTACTCCTGTAGAATTTCCTAGTACAAGGTTTATGGGATGACAAAAATATGAAACAGACAGGAGAAGATAGTATTGGTTGCCTGGTTATTAAAGGAATTAGAGAAACCACACTGTTAATTTATAACATCCAGGTGAACCATGCCTGTTTGATGAGACAGAAGGTCTGGAATTGGACCTAGAATCCGAGGTAGATATAGTATATGAGGCCAAAGGAAAATAAACCATCTCTGCCAAGACCAGTAAAGTGCAATGAGGATGACTTACCTCAACTGTGCTGCTTTCTGAAGGAATGTGGGAATGAGGGGAGTTGGAGGATAAGCATACAGAAGACCAGGGTGCCATCGTGGAATAGAGCATCACTCACAGATTCCCCCGGTGGGAGGATCAGGGCAAAGACGCTGCTGTACTTGTTTAGGGGAGATGCAAAAAGATCACAGCAAGGCTGGACCCACCGAATAAAAATCATTTCTGTCACTTTGTTGCTGAGACACCACTCGTGAGGTTGTAAGAGAGACCTGCTCAGTTTACTCAGCTTGTCTACTATCACTCTAGCCTTCCCAGGAGTATGCATAGCTATTAGAAAGTGTCTGGAAGACATCACCCATTGCTGCACTCTGAGGGCTTCTCAACACAGGGGATAAGACCTGATCCCCCTTGTTTGTTGATGTACCAAACTACAGACATGTTTTCTGTCTGGAATGTAACTATCCTCAGAGGGAGAGAGTCTGGGAACGCCTGCAATGCCAAGAGCACTGCTCTCATCTCTAAAATACTGTTACGCTACTTATAGTAAACACCTATGAACCTATGTAAGTTGGCCTCTTTTGGTAACCAGGAGTCTTGGACTGTTTTTCCCAGGAAATGCCCCCTCCCCCAATCTGGAAAGCCTTGGGCTGAGGGAGGATGAAAGGAAGACCTTGTAACAGCTGTTGTGACTGCATCCACTAGGTATCATTTGCATATCCGGGTTATTTTTATCTTCACTGACATGGGATGAGAAAGCACTGACCATTGTGTTGCTAGCATCCATTGTAAAATTCTCATGTGGAATCTTGCTAAAGGGACTAAAATTATTGTTACTGACATTGAAACCAGGGCTTGGAGAATCAATCGGGTTGAAATTCTGGTACTGCAAATTATTTTCCTGACCTGCATCCTTATTTTTTGCACTCTTGATAGTGAAAGAGTAGCTACCATAGATACTGTGTTGAACATCGCTCCTAGTAATTCCAGTGTTTGGGCTGGTTGTAAATGAGACTTGTACTTTATGATTACTCCGAGATGTGACCAGATATGTAACATCTGATCTCGAGCTTCTACCAGTTGATGCCTGGTCGGGGTGGTAATGAGCCAGTTGTGTAAATATGGAAACAACCGGAATCCTTGCAGTCTCAAGTGAGCTGCTAGCAATGCCATGCACTTGGGGCTGTGGTGAGGCCAAAGGGCAGTGCTACGAACTGACAGTGACTGGCTCCCAGCAAGGAAGCATAAGTACCTTCTGGATTGTCTGTTCACCTTTATATGATAGTATGTATCCTGAAGATCTATCAAGCACATCCAATCATACTCGCCCACAAAGGACAGAATAGACTGAACCCTGATCATCTGGAACTTTGCATGTCGAACAGACTTGTTCAATATTGGTCTCCAGTCCCCTGTTTTCTTTGGCACTAAAAAGAATCTTGAGTAAGTTTTGTATTCTATTTGGTCTAGTGGGACTTCTTGGATGACTCTTTTTATTTTTTCTACCAGCTTTTGTATGGATTGCTGCTTCCTTCTGATTGGGCGGGACATCCGGACATTTTCTTGACAATGGAGGAGGTAGGGAAAAGGGAATTAAATAACCTCTGGAAAGAATTCTCTGCACCCAGCTGTCATTTGTTATAGCAAACAAAAAACAAAGCTACTTCTTAGGCAGTAAAGGTCCTGTACAAAAAAACATGAACAACTGAAGAAATAAGTCCAGGACCAAACTCAGCTTCTATGGAACCAACTTTAATTAAAAAAAAAAAAAATTAAAATGAGGTTAGCACTTTTATACCTTGCAATAGGCACTTCATCAGATAAACTAAGAACTAGCACATACATCCTATATAGCAACTTTAGTTATTTAATCAATGAAGCAATTTATGATCTTTAAGCAATGGTTTCAAGGGCACACACCCATTCAACCCTGGATACTTATGTGCCTGTAGCAGCACTATCCATCTACTTTCAGCTTTCACTACCTTATTATTTAAATCCCCACCCCGTTTATCAGCATAAACACATTGTAAAACCATAAAACAAAAAGAATGACTATTACGTGCACATGCATGCTTATAAAATGCACTGGTGGAATCTTTGTGCCTAATATAACCTATATGCTCAAGTAAGCGTTCCCTCATAGAAACTACTACATTTCGTGCAGGCAGCAAGATACACTAGATTCTTACTCGAACAGTCTGCATAAAATTTGGGTAGGAATCTAAAATCTACAGTAGGATGCTTAAATTCTTTAGAACCTGCTATATGAAGACAAGCTGCACAATTTCTACAAGCAAAAGTACATTTTCTATCAGAAACTGAAGTTAACTTCTGTTTGTGCTTATAGCAAAGTTGTCTCTTGAGAGAGTCCATTTTTAAAACAAAACCTAGGCACATCACCTACAATCCCTAAGATTCTGTCATGAGATATAAGCACTGGCCAATTATTCCTTATCACATCACATACCCTACTCACATTACTAGAAAAAGTAATAACAGGTTTAACATGTCTATCATGTCCTACTCTTCTCTTAGGTAATATATTCTCACTCTTAGAAAAATAGGGATGTGCCTCTCTACATCTTGCTCTCACTACTTCAACATGTGCTCTATCAAAGTCCTTAACCATGTAACCCCTATCTAACAACTCATCCTCAAGACCTACAAGTGCTTCAGCAAAACCATCATCTCTAGTATGCAAACATGATGTCCTATAAACTTGATTTTTAGCAATAGTTTTAAAAATATAACCCGGATACATACTATCATGATGCAACAGGGTATTCTTATTACATGGTTTGCTATAAACTGAAGTCTGTAATATACCATCCATACCTTTAAACAAGTGGACATCTAAAAAATCAATATAATCCAAATGTACATTTTAGTAAACCTGAAATATCCAGTAGTAGATTCAAGATAAGTAACAAACAAATCCAATTCAAACTCCCATCCCATAAAAGAAAAATATCATCCACAAACCTCCTAAAAAAATGCAAATGTTTAGAGAAGCCATGTGGATTAAAAACATGTTCAACCTCCCAGTTAGCCAAAACTAGGTTGGCGTAGCTGTTGGCACATGAAGTCCCCATAGCTACACCAACCTTCTGTAAGTAAATACTGTCCTTGAACATAAAAACATTATTCTCCAGGATTAAATCCAGAAGTGTGCAAATCACAAAAATCATGTCACTAGAATACTCACTATATTTGTGTAAAAAGATTTTAACTGCTTCAACACCTTCTAAATCAGGTATCACTGTGAATAAGAAGTTATGTACCTACCATAACGTTCCATGTTAGTTGTCTTCTCTCGCCTTCTTTCTTGCTTGATGGGTTCGGAGCCGATCCTCGGCTCCGACTCGGCACTTGCTAAGCTCGAGAGTCACTTTTACCAGCTCGAGGCAGCCCCATATCCTATGATGCAAGGCGGTAAGTACCCAGATCTCGTTTGATGACAAAGGGCAATAGCACCAAACATAAAAACACTTCCAAAAGGAAGAAGAAAACTTACAGGATGGAAGAAGGACCAGGTCTGAATGGTCTTCAGCATAATTATTTCTTATAGAAAGGTCTGTCCAGGCCTGGGGGAAGGAGGGAGGGTCACAAGAAAGAAGGCGAGAGAAGACAACTAACATGGAACGTTATGGTAGGTACATAACTTCTTAATGTTAAGTTGTCAATCTCGCCTTCATTCTTGCTTGATGGGACCGTCCCTAGCACCTCTATCCTGGGTGGCTCAATGGAACAGACTCTTGAGGACTGTAGAGCCAAAACTGGCTCTGTCCCTGGAGGCCAAGTCCAATTTGTAGTGGGAAACAAAAGTATGAGGAGTGGCCCAAGTGGCCGCTGCACAAATAGTGTCTAAAGGAAGTCTAGCTTGAAAGGCTGTAGAAGTAGCTAAGCTCCTAGTTGAATGTGCTTTAGGTTTTGAGCACAGCTGTTTTCCCCTGAGCAGATAAATTTCAGAGATGACCAAGAAAGCCATCTAGACAAGGTTACTTTAGAAACAGGAAGGCCTTTCTTATTATCTGCATAGGAAACAAAAAGTTGATCAGATTTCCTAAATTTTTTTGTTCTGTCCAAATAATATCTGAGTTGACAGTGGACATCAAGATAATGTAGTTTTTGTTCGGCTCTGTCTGAATAGTTTGGGAAAAATACAGGGAGATCAATGGATTGATTCAAATTGGTCTTTGAGGCGACCTTAGGCAAAAAGGTCGGATTAGTTCTCAATGATACTCTGTCTTTGTGAAAAACCAAATAGGGGGGTCGAACTGATAGAGCCTGAAGTTCAGACACCCTCCTGGCCGATGTAATAGCCACTAGGAATAAAGTTTTCCAAGAAAGAAATTTCAGGGAACAAGAAACAGCTGGCTCGAAGGGGGGAAGAATCAAGGATGTCAGCACTAAATTTAGATCCCACTGAGGAGGAGGATTCCTGATCGGAGGCTTTAGCAGGAAAATTCCTTTCAAGAAGGCCCTGCAGAGCCTATGGGACATAATATTGTGATCTGCGATCCCGACATGAAAGTTCGAGATAGCAGCCATTTGAACTCTGACTGTGGAAAAAGAGGAGCCTGCATGAAAAATCTCTGCTAAGAAGTCCAGGACTGCCTGAATAGGGGCAGTGAAAGGATCAATACTCTTGGCCTTAGCCCAATAAGAGAAACGTTTCCATTTGCTTGCATAAATCCTCCTGGTAGAGGATTTTAAAGAAGCTACTAGAATGTCTCTAACGGGGTTAGAGATCAAAGGAAGCCTGGCTAAGGAAGGAAGTGGAGCAACCATGCTGTGAGGTTGAGAGAAGGGATAGACCGGTGCAGCTGACCGGATTGGTGAATCAGAAGATCTGGCACTGGGTCCAGATGCCACGGCTGCACCAAAAGGTGACGATGGAGGAACGGGAACCAAACTTGTCGAGGCCAGTAAGGGGCAATGAGAATCAACTTGGCTCTCAAAACGGTTGCCTTCTGGATAACTTGAGGGATCAGAGGAAAAGGAGGGAAGGCATAAAGAAGTCCCTGGGGCCAATCCTGGGTCAGAGCGTCTCTGGGGGGATGGCCTGGAAGAGGGAAGAGAGAGAAGAAGTCTGGGCATTTGCTGTTTTGGGGAGTAGCAAAAAGATCGCAACATGGACGACCCCATTCCAGAAAAATCTCTTCTGCTATAGATTGCTTGAGAGACCACTCGTGAGGCATGAGAATAGCTCTGCTCAATCTGTCCGCTACAATGTTGGTTTTCCCAGGGATATGCGTTGCTACCAGAAACCGATGAGAGGAGATCGCCCATTGCCATAGTCTGAGCGCTTCTCGACACAAGGGTAGGACTTGGTTCCGCCCTGTTTGTTGATATACCAAACTACAGACATGTTGTCTGTGTGGACTGCAATTGTCCCTACGGGAAGAAAGTCGTTGAGGGCTTGCAACGTTAAAAGCACTGCTCTCATCTCCAGGACATTTATGTGCAGGTGGTACTCGAACGGCTGCCACGTCCCATGAACCATCCTGCCCTGATAATGACCCCCCCACCCGATCAGGGAGGCATCCGTGGTGACAGTGGCTATCGGGGATGGGGGTACAAAGTGTCTGCCTTGGTGAACCTGAGGAGATGTGATCCACCAAGCAAGATGATCTTTGCAAGTCTGTGTCACCAGAATCTGGTGACGCATTGGAAGTTGTTGGTACAACCACTGTGTGAACAGCATCCACTGAAGAAGGCGCATGTAGAAGCGAGCCAGGGGAAGAAGAGTAATGGCCGCAGCCATGAGGCCTAATACCTTTAGAACCATTCTGGCCTGTACTTTCTTGTTGGCTAGAATGATCCTGACATGAGTCTGAATGTCTGAAACTCTTTGATCTGTAAGGGTAGCTGACATCCGAACAGTGTTTAAGTTTGCGCCTATGAAAGTAATAGACTGGCAGGGCGATAAGGATGACTTTTCGAAGTTGATCGAGATGCCCAAATGAGAACAAAGATTTATTGTGTAATCCCTGGCTTGAATAAGCTGATGCCTGGTAGTGGCTGACAGGAGCCAGTCGTCGAGATACGGAAACACCTGGAATCCTTGACGTCTCAGGTGAGCCGTGACCACTGCCATGCATTTGGTGAACACTCTGGGGGCTGTAGTGAGACCAAAGGGCAGGGCTCTGAACTGGAAATGACTGGACCCCAGCCGAAAGCGGAGAAATCTCCTGGAGCGTCTGTGAATTTTGATGTGATAGTACGCATCCTGAAGATCTATTGAGCACATCCAGTTGTCCTTCTGTAAGAAGGGCAGAACTGACTGAAGAGTGACCATTCGAATCTTGTCTTCCTCACAGACTTGTTGAGTCTGCTGAGATCCAATATTGGTCTCCAGTCTCCCGTCTTTTGGGGACCAAAAGAACCTTGAGTAGATTCCGGCTCTGAATGGTCTGTTGTAACTGGCTGAATGGCTCTTTTGCAGTAGTTTTGAGACTTCTAACTCTGCAATTTCCCTTAGACCGGGTGGTACATCTGGAAGGGAATTTGAGGGAAAGGACTTTCCTCGAAAGGAATTATGTAACCCTTGGATATGATCAACTGTACCCATCTGTCTTGAGTGAGGGAATGCCAGGCTTCTGGGTACAGTGATAATCTTCCCCGACTGCCTCCAAGGAGGGACAGCCGGGCAACATCTCAGGGATGCTGAAAGAGCTTGTCAGAGAGAGGCTCTCTGTTTCCCTGGTTTTGGACCCCTCTGCCTCTAGAGCGTCTGTTGTTGTTACCCCTTTGCCTCTAGGGGTAAACTGACCACGTGAATCCGGCGTGACTCCTTGGGATTTTGGAACCACATTTTGCCACCTTTCTGTCCTTTGGGGTAAGGTCTAGAAGGGTGGAAAACGGACTCCTACAGAAAGAGTCTTGCCGTCCTGCTCACACCTGGTCAAAGTTTCCTTCACTTGAGGGCCAAACAAAGCTGACCCATCAAAGGGAGAATTTGTGAAGGACGCCTTAAAGGGATCTGCAAAGTCACATAGCCGCATCCAGGCTTGGCGTCTAAGAGCCACACCTGTACCTGCGGCCCTACTGGCTCCATCAGCAGCATATGATATTAGCCGCATGGAAGAGTTTGCAATGGAATTAAGGGTTCCTAGCTGCAGTGATTTATCCTGAGCTCCTGCAGCTGTAGGATCCTGAACAACATCACCTAGCTCCTTAAGGATATCCCTTTGGAGTCTGGTGAAGTGACATAGGTAATTCAGCGAACGCATAGCAAAGGTCGCTGAGGAAAACATCCGCTTACCGTACCTATCCATGGTCCTAGAGTCCTTATTAGGAGGATGGACGGGTACGGAAGGATCTGCAAGTTCCTTCTTGGTGGCAGCAGCCACCACCATGGCATCAGCGGGGACACCCTTAGTGAGGAATTGCTTATCACACGGGGCAGTGATAAATTTTGAAGGCCTCCTAGGGACTGGCTCTACAAAGTCAGGAGCAGCCCACGCCTTTCGGGCAATAACCTGCATAAGGGGGTCGAAAGGCGGAGACACCCAGGAGGTGGAGGGCCGAGATCCAAACGCCTCTAGGTATACTGACTCATCCTCAGAGGGATTATTGGTGGGCCAGTTTCCCCTCTGTCTAAGGAGTTCTAGGATGTCTGAGAAGGAGACATCCTCAGAGGGGGATCTTGGGGATCCCTCTGACTCATCAAAGTCAGTATCTGAAGTGATAGACTCGAGAGTCTACATGTTTCCTCTTACAAGTCCTCTTCCTAGGAGGATCTCCCGAAACATCAGGAGAATCCTCGGAAGAGGGGAAATTCCCAATGGGAAACCTGAGGCGGAGGATCTCTGGGTCCTGTAGCAAGAGAAGTGGCAGAGATGTCAACAGGCACTATAGAGGGAGGAGCTAAGGGAATAGACTGCTGGCTGATACCAGTGGCCAGCACACTCTTCATCACCTCGAATGCTCCCCTCCCAGGCAGGTCCGAGAGAACCCGTTCCGAAGAGCTAGGAACTCCAGGGACCACCGAAAGGGAAGTCTCCGAGGCAGATGTCGGAGCCGAGCTGACCAAGGCCGAGGCTCCAAGGGGAAGAGCGGGTTCGGACAAGGGTCCGATGCCACTCACCCCCTCGGAGGAGACCATGGAAGCCCGGCCACCGAATCCCTCTAAGGAAGGTCTCGAAGAGGAGATAAGAGTAGATGCTGAAGGAACAGAAGGGGGTATCTGTCCCTCAGCCGTAGCAGTAACCATTCCCGAAGACTCCAACTCCAATCTCTGGGGTAGAGTTGAAGGAGGAACTGCAACGGGGTGTGGACCAATAGTCGTCTGTTGAGACGGACTATGTAACATTTGAGCCAGTGCCTGTGACTTAAGTAATCTACTGACCACTCTCTCTAAGTCATGGTCAGAAAGCCTGGATGACCTTGAAGATCGGCTCCGATGGCTCCGTTCCGAGAGGAGAGGTGAAGCCGGAGCCGAAAGTATCGGCTCCAAGGAAGGAGACCGAGACCTCTTCCTCGAAGGAGCCATCGGAATCGATGAAACTATTGAACCTGTCGGAGCCGACAACTTATCGGAGCCGACAGGTAACCTCGATGCATCGGCTCCAGCCGGAGCCGATACAGCCACAAAGGTAACGGTGTCGGAGCCGATCGGAGCCGACACCGATGCCTGAGCCACATGGTGGTCGGAACCGATCGGAGCCGTCACCGAAGTGGTCGATGCAGAATCGGCACCGATAGCCATCGGTGCCGAAGGCTTAGTTAAGCCAGAATCGGCTCCAGCCGGAGCCGATCTCGACTCAGAACGAGTAGGAGCCGAGGCCGCAGGCTTTGACACAGAAGCCTGGGCCTTGGAAGACTTGGCAGTCTTGGATGGAGCCGACTTAGCCGGAGAGCCCATCCGGCTTAAGAAGGCCCCTCAGTATTAACTTATTTCTTCTTTCCTGCAGGACTCTCTGGCTGAAAGAATGACAAATAGCACAGGAGTCCTGCAGGTGAAGAGGCCCCAGGCAGTACAGGCAAGAAGTGTGACCGTCTGTCAGAGACATTTTCTGACAGCACGAGTCACACTTCTTAAAGCCTGAGACCCTTTCTTTTGACATGGTGCAAACACAGACACACACACCAGTCAAAGAATTAAATTAAATATACCAAAAGGTATAACTTAAAAAAAAAAAAAAAAAAAAACACACACACACACCCTAACAGGGGGGGGATGGGATGGGAGAAAGTCTGACTAAAAAAATAAGAAGAGACAGACAAATTTCTGTCAGAAAATGTTTAAAACTAAATTAAAACTAACAATAAAGGGTTTTTAAGTTAAAAGGGGCTAAAATAGCGAAGTAGCAAATCACTTACCAGGAGCTGGTAAAAGGAGGACCTCATAAGCGAAGCGGCAAACGAGATCTGGGTACTTACCGCCTTGCATCATGGGATATGGGGCTGCCTCGAGCTGGTAAAAGTGACTCTCGAGCTTAGCAAGTGCCGAGTCGGAGCCGAGGATCGGCTCCGAACCCATCAAGCAAGAATGAAGGCGAGATTGACAACTTAACATCAGCGTATTAACATTTAATGTAACCAAAAAATATTCAGATAAATCATGGCCAAGATTAAACTCATATAAATCAGTAAGAAAATGTTGCGTGTCCCTAAGCACAGTCTTAACATTGTTAACAACTATTCTTAACTTATGTTCAACAAAAAATTGACATAGGCGCTGTAAAGCCAGCCATTACCTGACACTATGAGTTGAAGTGGGGGGTCTCTATCATCTTTGTGTATTTTAGGAAGCCCATGTATATAGGGAGTGAAAGGAAAATCCATAGGAAAATAGTCATTCAAATCCTCATCTATATACCTATTCATCAACATGTCATATAGTTCATCTCTGATATGTTGGATAAGCCTACACAAACACTCAGGTTGTAACAATACATAAACATCAGGGTCAGACAACATAGTCAACATTTTCTCATCACATCTAATCTTCTCAAAGACAACAATCCCCCCACCCTTTTCTGCTGGCTTAATCTGGATGTCAACATTTTCTTTTAAAGAATTCAGGGCAGCAATCTCAGTATGTCTTAAGTTCACAAAAATGTTTCTATTGCACTCATGTTGTAACTCCTATAAATCGCGTTCACATTTGTTTAAAAACAGTTCAACCGAATTACACATTTGAGGGCAAAACACACTCAGCTTTCTAAATTTGACAACATCACTATAATCAATACGAGAACTAGTAGCAACACTGGCAGAAAAAAACATCTTAAGCATATTACATGCAAATAACCTTAGCTATCATAGCCTCAACAATGTCTGTTTTACTTGCTGGTATGAATGAAAGGCCCCAATTCAAAACGCCAATCTGTTAAGTTCATAGGAAGATAAAGGTCAGCATCAGTTAGTCCTTTTCCTGTGCTACCGGTTCCAATAAAAGATACTAACATATGGAGCAACAGAAGGAAACGGAAATTGTCAGACGAGCCATCAGCAACAAAGCATTCGGCTTGGAAACAGCACAGAATGACTTGGTTTTCAATTTATCTTCTTATGAACTTACTGCCGAACAGATTGGGATTTTGAATCGGGGCCTAATAAACGGGGTGGGGATTTAAATAATAAGGTAGAGAAAGCTGAAAGTAGATGTTTAGTGCTGCTACAGGCACATAAGTATCCAGGGTTGAATGGGTATGTGCCCTTGAAATCATTGCTTAAAGATCGTAAATTGCTTAATTGATTAATTAACTAGTGTTGCTATATATGATGTATGTGCTTGTTCTTGGTTTGTCTGATAAAGTGCCTACTGCAAGGCATGAAAGCGCTAACTTCATTTAATTTTATTTTTAAGTTTGTTTTATTAAAGTTGGTTCCATACAAGCTGTGTTTGGTCCTGGACTTATTTCTTCAGGTGTCTTTTGTTATATCTAGGCAGGCTCTAAGATGCAGACACAAGCAACCCCAACTGCCTCCAGAGGGAGGAAATCAGTCTTCTATTCAGGAGCACTGAAAGAGTCTGTTGGAAATGGAATCTCCAGACCCCAATCTTCGTGGGCTTCCTCTGCCACGGGGGCATTACTTTCCATTATTGCTCCACCCATCCCTCTGGGGGAACTATTTTCACGTCTGCCATGCAAGGAACCTTGAGATTTTCCAAACCACATGTTTTGACCTCCCACTGATTCCTGGAAAAGGTCCTTTGAGGGGTCAAAAAATTCATGCTCACTGCAGAGAGGGTCATTCCATCTTTCTCACACCAGGAGTGTGTCCCCTTTACTGTGGGGCCAAAAAATAAGTGCCATTAAAGGGAGCACTGACAAATGATGACAAAGGACTCCGCAAAATCACACATCCAGGCATGCTTCCTGATGGAAATACCTGAACCCACAGCCCTTGAGACACCTTCTGCAGTGTGCAAGATAAGCCTCATGGACGAATTAGATACAGCCTGTAGCGTAGCCAACTGACAGGGTACTGAAGATTGAGCCTCAGTAGGTTTGGTTCCAGAAAGAGATTTCAATAGCTCTTTAATCAAATCTCTTTGAAGCCTCGTAAAATATGCCAAACAGTTCAGCAATCTGAGTGCAAAGATCGTTGAAGCATAAATATACTTCCCAAATCTGTCTATTACCCTAGACTCTCTATTAGGGGGATGGATAGTGGAACTCTGTTCCACGAGTTCCTTTTTTGTAGCTGCCACCATGAACATGACATCGGCTGGCACCCCCTTTACGTCAATATTCACTGCCTACTGGTGGAGCCAGAATCTGGTCTGTTCTCTTGGGGATTGGCTCAATTGTATCAAGTTCCTTCAATGCCCACCTTGAAATCAAATGAATATGTTAATTTGGCAGGAGGAGTAACCAAGGAGGAAGACGGGCCAGTCCCAAAGGCTTCCAGAAATACCAATTCCTTCGGAGAAGGGTCTTGGGAAGACCAATGTCAGAAAAATATGTATTAATGTGTGTGTATTAGTAATATGCTTAGTGCATTTAGAGCTTGAAAAGGGTTAACACATTTATTCTATTTCATACTGCATAAATCTGTACAAACTGCAGATGCTTTCTGACCTTGTATTGTTAGCTAGAATCTTGCTTGTGCCTTGGAAATTTACTGAGAAGCAGATGATTTCTGCTTATGTTAGGAAAATAATGAATAGAACAATACTACTTGTATGAAGCTTAGACAAGAAGTTCCGTTTGTGCTGTGAGAAAATACACAGCTGTAGAAGCTATAGATAATTAGGACAAAGCCTGTTTGAAAATATGAACTGCAATCAGCATTTGCTTGTATCTGAATTAGAAGAGTACCTTGAAATGTAACACTGTACAATGGAAGCTTGTAAACGAATTAGAGCCCACCAAGGCCAGGTTGTTTTTCCTCAAAAGTTTCTCACAAATCTAATCATGTCAGCAGAAAATCTGAGTAACATCTGCTGTAGAACAATACTGAAAGTTGTGTTTGATTACGTCAGCCATAGAAGGCCATGTCTTGTAAAACAGTATAAGAATAAACGTACTTCCTGTTAGTAGTTACACAAATCCTTGTATTTGAATGTTTTTGTCTCCTTGCGGCAAGTAAATAAATACACCTTAACTGAACCTTACGTGTATTGGTCTTTGAAGTTTTGTCCTTTGACACCAACCGCCCTTTTGCTTAAGGATTTCAAGAATGTGGTAATTTTGGGGACCCCCTCCTTCACTGAAATCAGTATCCTCAGTGACTGACTCTTGAGGAGAGTCCAAATGCCTCTTTTTGCACTTTCTCTTCCTAGGGACTTCCTCGGTGGGTTGCTCCAGTGAGGTTTCAGAAGAGACTAAGATAGCCTGCTGGGTAGTCCTGAAGTTTTCAGCTGGCTGTACCTGTGGGTGTTAAGGATCACTGTGGAAAGTTACATGAGAAGTAGAGGGTGGAGCCGAGGGGGAAGGACCCATATGACCTGCCAGAGCAGAGAACACTCTCTTATCAACCTCAAAGGCAGATCACTCTGGGAAGAAGGAAGACAACAGAGCTGAGAAAGTAAGTTTCTGGCTCTCCACATCCATCTACCCCAAGAATAATCCACCCAAAGTGGAAGTTGGAGCCAAGTTTTCCACTGCCAAAGCTGCAAGATAAAGAGATGGGTTCAAAAACATCTGAGTGGATGCCAACCTCCTGGATCTGACAGGGATGCTTTGGCTCCGAGAGTCATCCATCTCTGAGGATGTTGGAGCTGGTGCACTCAGAACAGTATTCGGATCTGAAAATGGAGGTCTTTTTGGATTCTACCCAGATGGACCCAGAACACTAAGATCCAAGGACTCTAAAACCACCAGTTGAATTACAGCAGGAGCTGTAATGGGTGGAGTAGTAGATGATCAGACTTTCTTACCTGAAGGGGTAGGAACCATGACAACTCCTCTCTGAATTTGCTCTGTGAAGAATTTCCTCATCATGCTCTCCATATCTGCTTCTGTGAGACTCCTGGAGGAACAAGAGGATACCAGGGATGATGATTTGGAGTGCCTCTCTAAAATGGGAGAGGGCACTCTGGATGAGACTGGATCCAGACTTGGAGAGTACATATTCCTTGGCAAAGGTTTCAGATCAGAGGGTATGAGATCTGGCAAAGGCTTAACTGGAGCCAACAAGGGCTGGACTAGAAGTAATTTTGGATCCAGCTTCTCTTTTTTCTTCCTAGGCTCCAATGAAGAAGAGGCTGGAGACTCAGAAGACTTGGACCTCTTGGTAGTGTCTTTAGATTTGTGTTTGGGGGATTGCACCTTAGCAATGACTTCAGAAAATGAAGATGGTAGTACTCCTTTTAAAATCTACTTATTCTTCCAGTCTGCTAAAGCTCAGGGGCTGAGCCCACAACAGATACTACAATCCTGATTTAAGTGCTATGGACCCAAAAATTGGAACCTGTGTTCTGAGAGACAGCCTTACAAGACTATCTGCAAATATACAGAGCTGAGTATATTTTTTGGCTTAATAGTTGTACTATATTAGTGGTTGCTCAGATCTCGGCTGAAATTGTCTTCCCACCCCTATTTTCTGCCTTGTCTTCAGCTGATATAACTGTTTTTATAGCTTGTGTGTTACCTAACTCAAGGTTCCCTTAATTTGACCTGTTAATAACAGCCTGCATTTAAATTGGAACCTGTGTTCTGAGAGACAGCCTTACAAGAATATCTACAAATATACAAAGCTGAGTATATTTTTCTTTATTACAGAGTTTAATTGTTGCTTAGATATCTGTTGTCTCACTGTTCTGAGAGACTGATCTGCAAATATACAGAGCTGAGTATATTTTTTATTAGTGGTTGCTCAGATCTCTGCTGAAACTGTCTTCCCACCCCCATTTTGTACCCTGTCTTCAGCTGATATAATTGTTTTTTATAGCTTGTGTGTTCCTAACTCAAGGTTCCCTTAATTTGACCTGTTAATAACAGCCTGCATTTAAACTGGAAACTGTGTTCTGAGAGACAGCCTTACAAGAATATCTGCAATTATACAGAGCTGAGCATATTTTTCTTTATTATAGAGTCTAATTTTTGCTTAGATATATGTCTCACTGTTCTGAGAGACTGATCTGCAAATATACAGAGCTGAGTATTTTTTTTGGCTTAATAGTTGTACTATATTAGTGGTTGCTCAGATCTCGGCTGAAATTGTCTTCCCACCCACATTTTCTGCCTTGTCTTCAGCTGATATAACTGTTTTTTATAGCTTGTGTGTTACCTAACTCAAGGTTCCCTTAATTTAACCTGTTAATAACAGCCTGCATTAAAATTGGAACCTGTGTTCTGAGAGACAGCCTTACAAGACTATCTGCAAATATACAAAGCTGAGTATATTTTTCTTTATTATAGAGTTTAATTGTTGCTTAGATATCTGTTGTCTCACTGTTTTGAAAGACTGATTTGCAAATATACAGAGCTGAGTATATGTTTTGCCTTAAGAGTTGCACTATATTAGTGGTTGCTCAGATCTCTGCTGAAACTGTCTTCCCACCCCTATTTACTGCCTTGTCTTCAGCTGTTATAACTGGCTTTTATAGCTTGTGTGTTTCCTAACTCAAGGTTCCCCTAATTTGACCTGTTAACAACAGCCTGCATTTAAATTGGAACCTGTGTTCTGAGAGACAGCCTTACAAATCTATCTGCAAATATACAGAGCTGAGTATATTTTTCTTTATTATAGAGTTTAATTGTTGCTTAGATATCAGTTGTTTCACTGTTCTGAAAGACTGATCTGAAAATATACAGAGATGAGTATATTGTTTTGGCTTAATAGTTGTACTATATTAGTGGTTGCTCAGATCTCTGCTGAAACTGTCTTCCCACCCCTATTTTCTGCCTTGTCTTCAGCTGATATAACTGGTTTTTATAGCTTGTGTGTTACCTATCTCAAGGTTCCCTTAATTTTAACTGTTAGTAACAGCCTGCATTTAAATTGGAACCTGTGTTCTGAGAGACAGCCTTACAAGACTATCTGCAAATATACAGATCTGAGTATATTTTTCTTTATTATAGAGTTTAATTGTTGCTTAGATATCTGTTGTCTCACTGTTATGAGAGACTGATCTGCAAATATACAGAGCTGAGTACATTTGTTTGGCTTAATAGTTGTACTATATTAGTGGTTGCTCAGATATCTGCTGAAACTGTCTTCCCACCCCCATTTTCTGCCTTGTCTTCAGCTGATATAACTGTTTTTATAGCTTCTGTGTTACCTAACTCAAGGTTCCCTTAATTTGACCTGTTAATAACAGCCTGCATTTAAATTGGAACCTGTGTTCTGAGAGACAGCCTTACAAGACTATCTGCAAATATACAGAGCTGAGTATATTTTTCTTTATTATAGAGTTTAATTGTTGCTTAGATATCTGCTGTCTCACTGTTCTGAGAGACTGATCTGCAAATATACAGAACTGAGTATATTTTTGGCTTAACAGTTGTACTATATTAGTGGTTGCTCAAATCTCTGCTGAAACTGTCTTCCCACCCCCATTTTCTGCCTTGCCTTCAGCTGATATAGGTTGTGTGTTACCTAACTCAAGGTTCCCTTAATTTGACCTATTAATAACAGCCTGCATTTAAATTTGAACCTGTGTTCTGAGAGACTGCCTTACAAGACTATCTGCAATTATACAGAGCTGAGTATATTTTTCTTTTTTATTTTATTGCACCGTTAGCCTACAGGGTGCTGGCGGAAATTGGGCTACTGTTGGCCGAAGGAGGAGAAGAGGCCGAAGGCAGGAGGAGAGGAGAAAGGCTAGGGCTGTGGTAATAAGGGTCGGAACTTTGAATGTTGGCAGTATGACTGGTATAGGGAAAGATCTAGCTGATATGATGGACAGAAGGAAGGTTGGTATATTGTTTGTGCAAGAGACCAGATGGAAGGGGAGTAAGGCTAGGTGTATTGGACATGGGTTGAAATTGTTTTATCATGGTGTGGATGGGAGGAGAAATGGCGTAGGAGTTATTCTGAAGGAACAGGATGCTGAGAGTGTTTTGGAGGTGAAAAGAGTGTTGGACAGAGTGATGTTTATGAAGCTGGAAATTTATATTGTAATAATGAATGTTATTAGTGCGTATGCTCCACAAGTTGGGTGTGCAATGGATGAGAAAGAAAAATGTTGGAGTGAAGTGGATGATGTGGTGATGACTGTACCCAAGGGTGAGAGAGTGGTGATTGGAGCAGATTTCAATGGTCATGTTGTTGAAGGGAACAGAGGGGATGAGGAAGTGATGGGTAGGTATGGTGTTAAACAAAGGAATGCAGAAGGTCAGATGGTAGTGGATTTTGCGAAAAGGATGGACATAGCTGTGGTGAATACGTATTTTAACAAGAGGGAGGAGCATAGGGTGACATACAAGAGTGGAGGAAGATGCACACAGGTGGATTATAGCTTATGTAGGAGGGCCAGTTTGAAGGAGATTGGAGACTGTAAAGTGGTGACTGGAGAAAGTGTCGTTAGGCAGCATAGGATAGTGGTTTGTAGGATGACGTTGGTTATCAAGAAGAGGAGGAGGAGTGTGAGGGCAGCACCAAGGATCAAGTGGTGGAAATTGATAAAGAGTAATTGTGAGGTGGAGTTCAGGGATGAGTTAAGGCAGGTACTGGGTGGCAGTGAAGAGTTACCAAATAGCTGGGTAACTACAGCAGAGCTAGTAAGGGAGACGGCTAGAAAGGTGCTTGGTATCACGTCTGGACAGAGGAATGATGACAAGGAGACATGGTGGTGGAATGAGGAAGTACAGGAGAGTATACAGAGAAAGAGGTTGGCAAAGAAGAAGTGGGATTGTCAGAGAGATGAAGAAAGTAGACAGGAGTATAAGGAGATGAGGTGCATGGCAAAGAGAGAGGTGGCGAAGGCTAAGGATAAGGCATATGAAGAGTTGTATGAAAGGTTGGACACTAAGGAGGGAGGAAACGGACCTGTACCGATTGGCTAGACAGAGGGACCAAACTAGGAAAGATGTGCAGCAGGTAAAGGTGATAAAGGATAATGAGGGAAACATACTCACAAGCTAGGAGAGTGTGTTGAGGAGATGGAAAGAGTACTTTGAGGGGTTGATGAATGAAGAGAATGAGAGGGAGAGAAGGTTGGATGATTTAGGGATAGTAAATCATGAAGTACAGTGGATTAGAAAGGAGAAAGTAAGGACAGCTATGAAGAGAATGAAGAATGGAAAGGCTGTTGGCCTAGATGACATACCTGTGGAAGCATGGAGGTATTTAGGTGAAATGGCAGTGGAGTTTTTAACCAGATTGTTTAATGAAATCTTGGAAAGTGAGAGGATGCCTGAGGAATGGAGAAAAAGTGTTTTGGTACCAATTTTTAAGAATAAGGGTGATGTGCAGCGCTGTAGTAACTACAGAGGGATAAAATTGATCAGTCACAGCATGAAGTTACGGGAAAGAGTAGTGGAAGCAAGGTTAAGAAGGGACGTGATGATTAGTGATCAGCAGTATGGTTTCATGCCAGGAAAGAGCACTACAGATGCGATCTTTGCTCTGAGAGTGTTGATGGAGAAGTACAGAGAATGTCGGAAGGAGTTGCATATTGCTTTTGTAGACTTAGACAAAGCATATGACAGGGTGCCTAGAGAGGAGTTGTGGTATTGTACGAGGAAGTCAGGAGTGTCAGAAAAGTGGTACAGGATATGTACGAGGGTAGTGTGACAGCAGTGAGGTCTGCGTTGGGAGTGACGGATGCATTTAAGGTGGAGGTGGGGTTACATCAAGAATCAGCTCTGAGCCCTTTCTTATTTGCAATGGTGATGGACAGGTTGACAGATGAGATCAGACAGGAGTCTCCGTGGACTATGATGTTTGCAGATGACATTGTGACCTGTAGTGAGAGTAGGGAACAGGTGGAGGAGACCCTGGAGAGATGGAGATATGCTCTAGAGAGAAGAGGAATGAAGAGGTCAGCAGGACTAAGACAGAATATATGTGTGTGAATGAGAGGGAGGATAGAGGAATGGTGAGGATGCAAGGAGTAGAGGTGGCGAAGGTGGATGAGTTTAAATACTTGGGGTCAATAGTTCAGAGTAACAGTGAGTGTGGAAGAGAGGTGAAGAAGAGAGTACAGGCAGGATGGAGTGGGTGGAGAAGAGTGTCAGGAGTGATTTGTGACAGATGAGTACCTGTAAGAGTGAAAGGGAAAGTCTACAATGAGGGTAGTGAGACCAGCTATGTTATATGGGTTGGAGACAGTGGCACTGACAAAAAGGCAGGAGTTTGAGCTGGATGTGGCAGAATTAAAGATGTTAAGATTTGCACTGGGTGTGACGAGGGTGGACAGGATTAGGAATAAGTATAGTAGAGGGTCAGCCCAGGTTGGAAGGTTTGGAGACAAAGCCATAGAGGCACGATTACGTTGGTTTGGACATGTGCTGAGGAGGGATGCTGAGTATACTAGGAAAAAGATGCTAAGGATGAAGCTACCAGGTAACAGGAAAAGAGGAAGGCCTAAGATAAGGTTTATGGATGTGGTGAGAGAGGACATACATGTGGTTGGTGTGACAGAGCAAGATGCAGAGGACAGGAAGAAATGGAAACAGGTGATCTGCTGTGGCAACTCCTAATGGGAACAGCCGAAAGAAGATGATGATGATAGAGTTTAATTGTTGCTTAGATATCTGTTGTCTCGCTGTTCTGAGAGACTGATTTACAAATATACAGAGCTGAGTATATTTTTTTGGCTTAATAGTTGTACTATATTAGTGGTTGCTCATATCTCTGCTGAAACTGTCTTCCCACCCCCATTTTCTGCCTTGTCTTCAGCTGATATAACTGTTTTTTTATAGCTTGTGTGTTACCAAACTCAAGGTTCCCTTAATTTGCCCTGTTAATAACAGCCTGCATTTAAATTGGAACCTGTGTTCTGAGAGACAGCCTTACAAGACTATCTGCAAATATACAGAGCTGAGTATATTTTTTGGCTTAATAGTTAAACTATATTAGTGGTTGCTCACATCTCTGCTGAAACTGTCTTCCCCACCCCACCCCACCCTGTTTCTGGTTTGTAGTTAAATTTGGTGGCTTTTGCAGTGCCCACCCCTCTGTAGATTTGATCTAGGGCACTCCCTCAGTCCCATCTCTTTACCGCATTCTACCTAATAAACTCTTTCTGCACTTGCTTTTAGTCCTTTTTAATTTAATTGCATTTTTCAAAATGTGTGTGGTCTAATATTGCTACCTACTCAAGCGTGCTAGCTTGCACTGCATGTGAATTGTTTTTAGTACTGTTTTTGCTACTTTTCAGTAAAAAAAAAAACTGTAAGCCTGTTTCCCAACTTTCCTGTAACTAGTGTTCCAGATACAGATTTTCTGTATCCAGCACTGTTTGAAAGCTTCTGAGCCCCCCAAGCCTTTCTGTGTTGGAGGGAAGCCTTCTAGCTTATCAGTGGGAGTGGTAAGCATTAGGTAACCTGTCTACCACAAAAGGAGTGGTTCTGGCCCAGAATTTGTAGTTATTGGCCGTTTGGGCAATCTTCCATCTCTCTCAACTTTGTGATTTGAAATCCTGCATTTGCACTTGTTTCTGTCCTGTAACTCGTCTAGTGCAGATACAGATTCTTAGTTTTAGCACTTAAATTTGCTTATTCATTCTCAGCACTTGTTCAGAAATTGTAAGCACTAAATAAGCTAATAATTACTATAGCACTCAATCTTCCTCATTACCTAGAGGAAAACAGTTTTTGCACTTACGTTTCTCACTGGCGTTGAGAAAAACAGCTCTTGTACTCACTTTCCTCACTTATCTAGAGGAAAATAGTTTTTATTGAGGCATGTGCAAGGGTCAGCTCCCAGTGTTCGCCCCTGTCTATCTGATGAATCCGGGCATCTTGAGGCAATGTAGAAATTCCCTCATGTACACAGACAACCCTCTCCTCCTACCACCTAACACTACAGCCTGTGAGAGATGCACTTATCTAGCCAAACTGGAGGTGAAGCTCTCTCCAACCAAGACTGAACCTGACAGTCATGAGGAGAAGGTAAACATTTGCACCACACGACATTCATCACATAGTCTCACTACATCTACACCACCAAAATCCACACACAGAAACTCAAAAACATTCGCGGAGGCTCTCAATAATAATCTGCCTAAGCAACAGAGACCTCCAAAGCAGAAACACAAGAAACCTCCATCCCCCAACACAACCCAAATGACACATAGCCCACAGAGTCAGTGTGCCACTCAAACACAACCAATAAGGCAAAACAACATACCCAACACACTAGTCATAGGTGACTCTATAGTCAGGCACACTGATGTCCCACTCACCAGGCTAAACAAGGAGAAGGTTACTGTCAGTTGCCTGTCGGGTGCCAGGATCCACCACATAACCCACGCACTCAGGTGACTCCACAACAAGTACAAATATGACTCTGTCATTGTCCATGTTGGTGTGAATGACCTGAGATTTACCTCCATGGACTTCATGAAAAGAGACATGGAAGAGCTCTGCAATCTTGTAGTCCAGGCAGGTATGACCATAGCCCTGAGTGGCATTTTGCCATCACCCAGAATGATACCGCAGTACAAGGACAAAATGATTGACTTCAACAATTGGCTAAGCTTCTGGTGTCATTCTAAGGGGAACCAGTATCTGTCTGCTTGGGATGACATGGTCAACAGACCACGATGCTTTGCCACAGATGGCCTGTACCTGTCACCCCTGGGATTCCAAATACTGGCTAAGGCTCTTGCTGCCCCTATAGTGCCTTTTTTAGACAGGGTTCAAGTAACAAATTCACCATCATAACAATAACAAGCAAGCAAAAACTGAGGGTAATGCTACTCAATGCTAGAAGTCTAAATTTCAAAATGCACTCACTCGAGGCACTCCTTAAAATGGAGAACATTGATATCTGTGCAGTGACTGAGACCTGGTTCAATGCTCCAGAGAGCACCCCTGCACTACCAGGCTATAACTCATACTACACTTTTCGGCCATGTAACCTGGACCGAAACACCAAAGGTGGGGGGGTGTCCATATTCATTAAGGATATCCACACCTCCAGACTAGTTGCTCAGCATAATGCATCCGAGGTTATCCAAGTGCAACTAACTCTTGGCAAAACTGCAATCCAAATTGTAGCTTGCTACAGATCCCCCACCATGCCCCAGAATTCCCACTCCTCTTTTCTTGATGTAGTGGAAAATATTAGAGTTCAACCAAACACTCTAATAATGGGCGACTTCAACTACCCCACCATTAACTGGGAAAACTACTCATGTACCAACTCCTTAGCACAACGCTTTCTGGAATTCATGAACGCCAATGCCCTAGATCAACTTATCCTCACCCCCACCAGGGGCAACAATATTCTAGGCTTAGTCATTACCAACATGAGTGACCGGTGTTCCACACCTGAAGTCAACTCCTTGTTGGTCCGATCCAACCATAAGCTAATCACCCTTGATATCCACATCCCACCCCCACCCCCTATTAAGGAAACCACAGTAAAAAATTTCTCCAAAGCCAACTTCATGCTTCTTAAGACAGAAGTAGTGAACTTCATGACACCCATGCAGATGGACAATACAGTTACAACTGCTGAATCCTACACAAATGCACTCTATAAGCACTTACATGAATCCATGGATCGTGCTATCCCAAACAGAACCAAGACGCCATCCTCCAAAAAAAGGAAGCCAATCTGGTGGTCCCCTGCCATAAACAAACTGTACAACAGAAGGAAGAAACTGTTGCAAAAGAGAGTAAAATCCCATGAGTGGAGGAGCTCCCTGGTCAGCCTCAGTAAGAAGCTGAGATCCCTTATAAGATCCTCCAAAGCTAGCTACAAAAATAAAATCGCCACTAATTCCAGGGACAACCACAAAGCATTCTATAGCTATGTCAAGAATCTCAATGGCAACACCCAGATCTGCTCTGAGTTACAGCACAAAGGCACGAAAATTACAGAACCAACTGATATTGCCAACATCCTGGCAGATAGGTTCAGTGCTAACTTTAGGGCCCATATCTATAAAGGAAGAATGCAGAGTCCCTGTAATCACAACTATGCAGGTGAAAGCTGCACTCTCTAAAGCCAAAAACACACAGCATCCATGGGATCGGACAACATCCCAGGCTGCGTTTTACACGAACTTCAGAATGAACTGGCTCCTCACTTAAACACCATGTCCAATAATAGCCTCGCATCAGGCTTTGTGCCCACTGAATGGCGCACAGCAACAGTTATCCCACTCCACAAAGGGGGAGCCACGACTGATCCCGGGAACTATAGACTTATTAGCCTGATGAGCCTGGTCTGCAAGGCCATGGAACGCATCATCATGGAACTCATAAACAAAGACATTGGTAACCTCCAAACTCTGGATCCCACCCAGTTCGGGTTTGTGAAAGGCAGATCATGCCTCATGAACCTGATCGACTTCTTTGAGGCAGTCACCAAAGCCGCAGATGAGGGTAAGGTGGTTCACACAGCCTATCTTGAACTCACCAAGGCTTTCGACACCAACCCCATTTCTGGAATTATAGCTAAACTCAATAAACTAGGCATAAATCCCTACGTCACAAGATGGGTTGCCAACTGGCTCACTGACAGAACCCACACTGTAAAAGTTGCAGACGCCAAATCTGACCTCAAACCAGTGACAAGTGGAGTACCACAGGGTTCCATCCTGGAACCGCTCCTGTTTGGTATCTACTTCTCTGAAGTACAGGCTAACACAGAAGGTCTCTGGCTAACGAAGTTCGCAGATGACTGCAAACTAGGAGCCATAGTCAAGTCCCCAAATGATGTGAACATCCTACAGAAGGGCCTCTCTGAGACAGATGCCTGGTGTCAGAGCCATGGCCTCAAGCACAATGCCAAAAAGTGCAGTGTCATCCCCTTTAGTAAAAACTCTGTACCCATGAACTACCACATAGGCAGCAATCTACTTAACACCGAATGTGTGACAAGAGACCTTGGGACCCAGGTGGACAGTAGTCTCTCCTTTGATAGTCACATTGCCACAGTAGTCAGGAAGTCCTTCTACGTGGCACACCTCATCATAAAAGGGTTCTCATCCAGGAAAAAAGAGGTCATCGTTCCCCTCTACTCGACACTCTTTAGACCCATTATAGAGTACAACGCCCCTTTTGGAATGTACCTCACAAGACATCTGCAGCAGCTGGAAAGGCCACAGAAGTACCTCACAAAGAGGATTACTGGACTCAAACAAATGCCCTACATTGACCGTCTCAAAAAACTCCAGCTTTACTCCGTAGCATATTGCCTACTCCGAGGTGATCTCTGCCTAACATATAAAGCTGTGTCAAACCCAGAGCTGTTGGACATGCTACACCTAAAGAAACCCCAATCCCTCCGAGCTACATGCTCTAGGGACCTAAATCTTGTCACCACATTAAACAGGACATGCTGGAGGGATATATTCCTATCCCAGAGACTTCCCATACTCTGGAACAGGCTACCCATCTATGTCAAGCAAAGTTCTTCATTAGCACTCTTCAAGAAAAATCTTGATGAGTGGATGGGAAATAGGAAATACAGCCTGGGGATTACTCCTGTGTTTCTGTTCGACAGTGGCACAGGCAAATAACTGTCTTGGCTGGTGTAAGCCAGGGAACCTTGTTGGCTAGGCTTATGTAGGCCCTTGGGCCGATAGCCTAGTACCTACCTATGAACCTAAGCAATATACACAGAGATTGTGGCACCTGAATAAGGCAAACTTATGCCCACACTTTTCACTCTTCTTAAATCCTGTTGGACTTTTAGACATCTTCTTTAAAGACAAAATACAAACTAAACTACTTTTTCTTTTAAACAGAAAGAAGAGGAAAGGTAAAAATACCAACAATGGTATTTAAAAAACTACAAAAATCTTGTAGATAGAAAAATACCAACAAAGTGTAGTATTCTTACATTACCAAAGTGTAAAAAAGGGAGAAGGGAAGGAAAGTTATGCCTACCAACAATGGTAGGAAAGTTTACATTCAAAGTTTAAGGAAAGTGACAGTAGAAATGACTTAAAATGAAAATTAAAGACTAAAGAAATAGTTGTTTACAGAAGATTTTAGAAAGAAAATATCAAAAACAGACTCCAAATGTAGACACGAAAGCTGTAGATGACCATGTCTAGATGCTTAAGCAGCAAACGAGATCTTGCAGATGTTAAAGGTGGTGCATTATGGGTAGGAAAGGAGCTCAAGAGTTTGTTGGAGGCCACGAGCCAGTGTAACAGCTGAGTCGGATCAGAGGATCGGATATGATCCCATTAGTTGAGGAGTGAATGAAAATTGACAACGTGAGATTCTACTATTTTGAAGACCTTCATGTTATCTACAGATAGGCAAATGTTCCTTCAATACCTCTATAATCACTTCTATTAAAACAGAAAGATCAAAGAAATGACTGGTGCAGCCCTGATGATCTTCACCACTTTGTCACAATTAGTACCATTTGTGCTTTTTTGATTGCTTACTTTTTTGTTAATCTTAATCAATATGGAAGTTATGTACTTACCATAATTCTTTTTATCCCTTGTCCAGTTGATTTGACTTATGTGATGTATTCAGTTATCAGATTCAATTTGGCAATTCTAGCTACTGCTCCAAGCCTCAAGTTCTTTCAAAACTCCCCTAATGCACCTGTCCTTACTACCTCAGACTACAATTGCTATGTACTTGGAGTGGACAACAGGATGATGATTAGTGAGTCTGCTGGAAAGGAACAGCTTCAAACAGGTCTACCAGATCCCTCCACACAGAGGTGACAATTTGTTAGGGGGATGTTTGGTGGGTTGTTGAACGGTACAGACTAAGGATGAAAAGGATCTAGTATCCTGTCAGTCCAGTTCGACTTATGGGACGGAATCCCAGTCTGATTTCCTGGGTATAATCATGACAGGATATCCTTGAGGATGGTAGCTTAGAATGAGGCTCTAGATCTAGAAATGTGATGCAATTTGTAATGTTTGGAAAAGGTATGTAATGTAGACTAAGTTGCTATAGTAGCATAGCTAGGGAGGAGAAGAATGCTGTAAACACTGAGACTCACCTGGTGGAATGAGCTCTTGGTTTGGATGGTAAGTGCTTGTGTCCAGATGACTATGTAAAGGAAATACAGTCAGACAGCCATCTAGACACTAGACAGTGTTGTAGCAGAGACTTTACAGCCTATCATTGAGGGATACTGAAAATCTTTCCTTGCAGACCTTGTTTGGTGATGACAGAAAGAAACAGAGTCGTCTGTGGACATCCAGCTCATGAAGTAGGTATTCTTATTTACTAGTATAGTTTGGAAATAAAACTGGTAACATAGGCTGGTTAAGATTGTGTTCCAAGGGTATACATTCATATTGTTGGAAATTACAATATCGATCGCCCATTTGGGTGAACCAAATGCGTGAATTTCAAACTCTGACATTCTCAGAAGTTCGAAAAATCAGCGGATCAAACAGCTGATTCGCTGATTTTCGAACTAAAATGTTGAAGACACATTGCAATGCAGGGGGGCAAGCCCCCCTGCACTCCCCATGTAGGGGCTGCCCCCCACACTCCCTATTTTAATATACTAACTCCGAGATCGCACTACAGTGGGGAAAGGGATCATTTCCCAATCCCCGCTATAGTGCAATCCCCACCCACAATGTTGAATCTGCAATGAGCGAATGCCAATGTGCATTCGTCCACTGCACATTCGGACGATTTTTTTCGAGGTTTTGCCACTTTGAAAACCTCCTTTCGCACAAAGTGGATTTGCACGAGTGCATAACACACATAAACTGTTCCAAGGCTATTTTAGGGATGAACAAGACATTAATTCTCAATTAAACTCTATCTTTGTGGAAAACCAGATATGGGGGGGGGGGTAAAAGTGAGTCTGAAATACTTCTTGCTGAGAGGAGAGTCACCAAAAATAGGGGTTTCCATGAGAGATATTTTAGATCTGCAGACAATACTGGCTTAAAAGGAGGGGGGAAATGATTTTTTAGTAAAAATAACTGGGGTCCCAAGGTTGATGGCATTACAGGAAGGTTCCTTCTAGAAAGGTTTTGCAAAATGTATGGTCTGCAAACGAGGAAGAAGAGAAGCCAGTGTGGGAATTGAAATAGCTGACAACTGAACTTTACTTGTAGAATAGCCAAAGCCAGCATCAAACAGTGAAGAAAGAAAATGCAAAACAGATGGAAATGTCACAAAATAGATGAAACTGGTGTGGCATAAGGATCTAACCCTGCATTTTAATCCCATACGGAGGTGTTTCCACTTGTTTCTGTAAACCATGCAAGTGGATTCCTTCTGAGAGGCTGATAATATCTGAACCACATTTCGAGAACGGGCAGGATCGGTGATCATTACAGTAATTGGAGAAACCATATGGCTGTACTGAAGGAATGAATGTCCAGGAGAAGTTGGCTGGACAGAAGGATAGTAGGTAGAGTTGCAGATCCAGAAGCCAGCTTGCTTTACAAGATGAGGCCACATTGGAATAATGAGGATTACTGTTATTTTGCATGAGGAGGCTTGTAAAAATTTAGTAAGCAAGGAAAGAGGATGAAAGGGTCTGGAAGGCAACTGACAGATCCCTCGGTGACTGTTTCTTTGGAGGGATCAAGGCAAAGTAGTTGCTGCATTTTGTATTGGACAGAAAGTTAAAAAGATCACATCAAGGCTGTCCTTGGTATCAATAGATGACTTGTGTTTCTGCAACTTTGAGAAAGCACGTGCAAGGCATTAAAGACAGATCTGATGAGCCATCCACTAGACAGCTGGCTTTCTTCAGTATGCGTGTTGCAGTAAGAAAGTTTTGCAAAGCTATCACCCAATGCCACACTCTGATGGCTTCTTTGCAAAGGGGTTAAGACATCGTTCCTCCTTGCTTGCTGACATACCATACCACCAACATATTGTCTGACTGTATGAAAATCAGTCCAAAAGGAAGACAGTCCTGAATGGCCTGAAAAGCTAGGAGGACTGCCTTCATCTCCAGGACACTGATGTGAAAATTGGCCTCCAGATATGTACATGAACCTTGGACTATTCTCCTGTCATAAAGCCCCCCCCCCACCCACCTACCCCAGAGATAAAACATCTGTGGTTATTGTTGCTGCTGGCATGGAAAGGAGATATGGTCTCCCCATGGGAGCTGTAGGGGGCTCCAGCCATCAGGTTAGGTGTCACCTGCAAACCTGGGTTATACAAATTTACAGACTTCAAGTTGTTAAAGTTGTGACCACTGTAAACTTAATGTTTACTAATTAACTCTCACGTACAGGAGAGCATGCCAGACCAGAAGAAAGCAAGAAGCCAATAATCTAAGAACCTTCACAACCAGGAAGACTGGTGGAGAGTGTGATCTAAAAGAGTAGAAATCACTTTTCTCCGAGATAGTACCGTGTCATTTGGAAGTTTCAGTATGCAAGTTATTGTGCCCAGATGGCATCCTATAAAAATCACTGACTGAGAAGGCAAAATCTGTGATCTATTATGATTTATTAAGATATTTATGGATAGGCAGAGCTTAAGCAAGTAGTCTCTGGCATAAATGAGGGAGTCCACTGAAGTACCAGCCAAGAGCCAAACATCTAGGTACAGGAAGTTGAGGACACCTCTGAGTTGCAGATTGGCTGCGGCCACTGCTTTGCATGTGGGGAATACCTGGAAGGTCTGTGGTGAGACCAAAGGGCAGGGCTGTGAAGTAATAATGGTCGGTCCCTCCTGGAAATGTAGAACTTCCTTGACTTCTTGGTACTGATGATGTGAAGATAGGTGTCTTGGAGGCTTATTGAGCACATCCAGTTGCTTGGCTTTAAGTAAGTCAATAACACATGTACTGTGACCATCCCAAACTGGGTCTTCATAATGTACAGAATTAGCCTGCTGCAATTTTTGTTTTTCTTTGGAACTAAAAACTATTTTAAATAGACCTTAGACCATCTCTGTATGGCTCTTTTTCCAAGAACAGTTGTATTTTCTCTCAGTACAACTCTGCACTGGTGGGGCAGGATATCTGGAAGTGGCCGACACTGCTGATGTGGGTGGTAAGAAAAGGATACTGTAAACTCTCTGAATATGATTTCCTCCACCCAGTTGTTCTGCGTGATGGCCACTCATGCATCTGAATAAAGAGCTAGCTGTCCCCACACACTCTCTATAGTGCAGCACCTGGGCAAGCATTCAAGAACGTTGTGGTTTGTTTCATGTGAAAAAGGGCCTCGAATCTCAGGTTTTGTAAACCAACTCTATCCCTGGGACAGCATACATTAAAGGGGCTGTATCTTTGGTTACAAACAATGAACATCCAAACAATGAAGATTCAAATACAAGATGCATTCATGAGAATGCTTTGAAAGTTCCCCATGAAGTTGCAAAGTCAGGTCCAGGCATGATGTCTCATGGTTACACAGGCAGTCAATGCTCTCGCTGCTCCATCAGTTGCATTGTGTAGAAGTCAAACAACAAGCATAGAAATATTCAACTTCAGGCCAGATAAGTTTCAACTTGTTTCCTGGTCTCAGAGGTGGCTGGCTCTCTCAAAAATCAAAAGCTTGTTCTACTATGTCCCTTTTGAAGCAGTTCATTTGGGTGATATAATTTAATGCTCTCAGGGCAAATGTGCCTGAGCCACAGGATCACTTCCCTACCCTATCCATTGCATAAAATTTCTTATTTGGCTAATGAAGTGTAGTGTGTCTTGGTGGGTGTTACTACAATGACAGAGCTCACAAAAGGGCTTTTGCTTCAGCACTGCTTATCCTTAGAAGGAAAAAGGACTTCACTGGGCTTTCTAGGATTGCCTCTGTGGAGCTGGGTTCCTGCTATGCCCATCTGGTGACCAAATCTGATTGTACTCTTTTTAAACAAGAAACATCTTTACTAAATTATCATGTATGACATAGGCAATCATACATTTATATAAATGAAAACAAACCGTATTGACAATTTTAGTTGCAAACATTATACATTAGAGTGCCTCTTTGGACCTCTTCAAAAGGAACCTTGATGATTGGATGGGAGATAGGAAATTCACCCTGGGGATCACGTCAGTCACCCTGCTAGACAGAGGACCAGGGAAGTAAATATTCTGGGAAGAAATAGCCAGGGAATTGTTATGGCTAGGGTTGTATAGGCCCTAGGGCCGATAGCCTAGTACCAACCTATGAACCTATGAACAACCCATCCAGTCATTATCAGTCAAACATTACATAGCACAATCAAATTCTGCCTTCTTTTAAATCTCCTTCCTCCTCTGCATGTATTGTTCTCACAGTTCACATTTTTTCCATGTAATTTGCACCTACCCTTTTCCAAAGATATCAGTTCCAGTTGTTTTGTCTCTGTTAATAAATTCACTACTTCTAGTGCAGTTGGTTTAGACTCTGACTTCCATTTTCTACCAATTGCTTTTTTGGCAGCCTCCATAATTAGACACAACAAAGCCAAACTATGTCTAGGTAATGCCGATTCTGTATCATAGCTCAAAAAAAAAAATTTCCTAAGTTACACAAATGCGCCCACCCAGTATCTCTGACACAGTAGTCTAAAGGGATTCTTTAAAGTCTGCCAGCACATTACACTCTCAGAAAATATGTTCCAATTACCTCTTTCTTCCCTAGTACACCACCACCATTTGCTGTCTACCTAAGGAAACATTCTTTGGAGTCTACCTGGGGTATAACTCCACCTATGTAAACAGTTTCAAGCAAAGATCCCAAATCTTCTATACTTTGTTGCATATTCGGGAGACATACATATATCCCCCATTATCTCTTTGTAAATTGCTTATCCAATCTCTCTTCCCAAACCTTTCTTACCTCCTCTGATTGATTCTTATACTTATACAATATTTTATATGCTCTGTGATGCCCACGCCCTGGCCCAGCAATCAAGGAGCCTCAATCCTCACCACTAACACCAGACAGGGCATCTCATATAAGAGGAAAGGATAACAAATACACATAGTAATGTACACTTTCCCTTAAGTGCACACAGAGATCATAGTTAGTCTGGGGCTGGTTGCTCCCTTGCTCCTCAGGTCCCCAATAAGACTCCCCAGGGGCACATATATATGGTCCAGATCTCAGTCTAGCTGGCAAGCTAAAACCTCCAGTACCCTCTCTGTCCAACCAGTGCTTCGTGTCCCTGTGCAAGTAGCTGACACACACACACACACACACACACACACACACACACACACACACACACACTTTGAGATAAGTATTTATACAACTTAACAGATACTCCTGGGAGAGGTTAACACAGATTCTCCAGCTGTGTCCCTTTACTCAGACTATACGGTAGTAATTACTGCCACCACCAGCTAACAATTATCAGCTACCCAAATGCCCTTAAAAGGGTGTCCAATTATTACTGTGCAATATTATTATCCCATTGTGACTAATCAGTCTTAAGGCTTATTAGAGTGGCTTAGTTCAGGATCACTTATAAGCATACAATGTACTCTAGAGCTTACTTATCTCTGCTCAAACCAGCCACAGGTAAAAGGTTTTTAAAATACTGAATAAAAAATACTAAAAACACAAGACAATACTACGACACCACAGTGCCATTCAAGAGTCCAGAGATCACAGAAACTTAAAATAATTCCGTAGTACAGTTCTGACATAACAGAAAAACACTTAGAATAATCTTTATAGTCCTAGCTATTTCTACAAGAAAACATACTTCTAAGATAACTTATTTAAGGCAACAAGCAGAGTGCTGATGAGTTAGATATCCAAGATCAAAATGCTTAATAATCTCTTGTTCTCACTGTTTAAATTGAAACTGTAGTTCTGATAAAACATTACATCATTTGTTTACACTTTCTAGGTTCCCAGGCCACACAGGAACTGCATTTACATTCTTTTACACTTAGAGCAATAAAGGACATTCCACATGTAAATTCTGGTCATTAACTTTATCCTTAAAACAATAGGCAGGATGCTTACTCCAGACTCATCGACTCCAAATTCTAACTTCAAAGGAACAGACATAAAGTAATTTTAATTTCAAAGGACCAATAAGAAATGCTTGACTTAGTTTTCTTAACAGCAGATGGCAATGTTGCCACATTGTTGAAACAGCATTTCTTTACATTTAAGACACAAGCCTGTATTTTACATTTATATTTACAAATGCCAGAATTATGTATCAAATTCTATTTGGCTAGGTTGGCAGCCTTCACCCTTCTCTACCAGTCTTCACATGCTCTACTAATTATTCCTTTTTTAACAGCAGCTTCAGTTCCAGATTCTACTAAAAATGCTACCAGTGCTGGTCTTTTACTTAGGATCCCCCTATTTATTTCTCTTTGCCTACACACTGACATCAATCCTTGATAGGAAAGGCAATCTCTAGCCTGCAGTCCAAATAAAGTCTTGGCCTCTTCCCATTCTATTACCTTTCCCTAATTATTTGTTCCCAATAGCTTGTTTTTTTGCCACTTTTGTCCAATAAATTCCATCCCTCTCTTGCCTATTGTCTGTATCTCTAATTGTAGTCACCCCTAACAGCAAAATCTCCTTTCTCTATTCCTGTGTTGGCTTACTTTTTAGAATACTTTCTGCTACTTTATGAATATAATTCTGTACGGTTGTTTTTATTCTCCTTAAGGATGTGCATCCAAAGTCCCAGGCTATCCTTGTTTCTTGAACTTCCCCCCTGTTTCATCATCCTTTTTCACTTTGAATTATAGGTTTAAAACTGATTGTACTCGTCTCTTCTGTATGTCCTGTCAGTTTTTCACCCTGATCAAAGACTGAAACTGGTCAGATATAATCAGTGTTCTACTCCGGCAAACAAATTTAAATAACTAACTAGATAAATAAATTAGATGGTCAGCAGGAGGTATCACCCGAGAGACCGAAAGTACAGTCTGAAATGCCTCAAATACCACTTCTTCATTCTGAGAGGGGAGATCAGTGAACTAAGATCCCCTCTGCCACATCAATTTATAGATTTTCCCAATATTAGTATCTTCTGGAGGGGACTATGGGGAAATCTCTCTATCATCCACATTTGTGTATAATGTAACAGACTCCATGGGAAAGTCAATGTGACTCCTTTTTTTCCATTAAGATCTCCTGGGGAACTCGTCTGAATCTCCAGAGGACTCTGAGCCTGTACAGGATGCAGATTGTGGCTTTCAACCTGAATTGCCCATGGGATGAATGATGACAAGACATCCATGAAACTTCTGTATTCCTCCTACAAAAGGAAGGTATTATCCTTTCAAAAACCATGAAAGCTGCTCTACACAGTATTTCAGTATCAATGGCCCCAGACTTTGTGTTGCATCTATCCTCAGTAAAGTCAACAACTCTTTTTTTTCCCATTTTCTACACGGGGTCAGAGAGTCACATCAACTGTCATCATTGTTCTCTTGATTCAGTGCTATTCTCCTAGCTTTTCTCTTATAGTCATGCCTAATTTCATAGGTCATCTCTCATACAATCCTTTCATCTGTTTGTTGGATTACCTCGTTTCCTCTTTATTTTCTTACAGTCTGTCCCTCAGAGAATTTTGGAGTAGGACCATTTAATATTAGCTTATTCATTCTCTCCACTTCCAAAAATGAGAATCAAAGGACTTGTAGCTGCAGGAATTCACTGTAAGATATTATGGTCTCAGGCACCACAAAGAGTTTGTGGGTGTCCTGATGTGGAATTTTATGGCCACACTTGGCACACTTTTTAAAACTAGCAAAAACTAGTATCAGCACTGACAAAAATAGTATCGCAGAACACGGTACAAATTCAGTAATGGCAAGAAAGGGCCGATATACAACTAGCAGAACAAATTAATACATATGCTTCTTAAAGATAACTACTGTAACAAAAACAATTAACTTTTGCTAAGGAAAATGGTGAAGACTAGAAAACTATCAAAGAGTGAAAAAGCAAATTAACTGAGATGGCCTCCATACTCATCACTGGCAAAGGAGTTAACTTAAAGACAATGTTCATGTTTGGCAGGTTCACTGGTTTTACATCCAAATTTTAGTCAACAGAGCTATCCCAGACAACCCAAGATGGGCAAATGGATACTGGCCATCTACTAGCTTACTGAACCAGGGCTGTTGGGTTATAAGGTAGGCACACAATGGCTAATATTTATTTTATTTACTTAACATTTGTTTACCGAGACAGTCCAACTGGGATAGAGCCCATTTTTGCTGGAGACCCGGAGAGAAATGTTCCAGATGCATATCTTTGGAATATGGGAGGAAACCGGAGCACCCGGAGGAAACCCAAGCGAATGCAGGGATGACTTACAGACTTGGCACAGAAGGTACCCCAGCCAAGAACTGAACCAGAGAACCTCTTTCAGTGAGGTGGCAATGCTAACTGCTGCACCACTGTGTCCCCCCCCCCCCAATAGGGTCACATTCATGCCTTTCACTATTATCATGGGTCCCTAGCATAGATCAGAGTAGAACAAGTTCTCAACCCACTTATCACAGGCAAACATCTATGCCCAACTGGTGACATTAGTCAACAAGACAGAATAACCGATAACCATATTTTACACAGTTGCACGGTTATCCTTGATACAGCCCCTGAAATGGGGCTCTCCAAAAAAGCTAATATGGCAGTCCTGCAGTGATCTGAAGTCTCAGAAACATTGCTGGAATTGGTGCAGGTTATGTAAAAGAACCCAATGACTAAAGTACAATCAGTGGAGCTCCCAGCAGGAGTGGGTATGCATCAGAGTTCAGGTCAAAGCCCATTGCTGTTCATACTGGTGATGGGCTGCACTAGCAGACAGGTCAGAATGGACACATCAGCAAAGTTGCTGTATGGGGATGCGCATTAGAGCCAGACTCTGAACAAGAAATTCAACAAAGGATAAGGGAATGTAATGCAAAACTGAAGGCATATAGGATGAAACTGGGTACAGATAAGACAGCTGTGATGGCACATGATGGGGGAAATCAGAAGACGCTGAGAACTGAGATGGAAGGTAAAACAGTGGATCATGTTACAGCTTTAAGTATATGGGAAGGGTGGGTTGAGGAGAAGAGAAATCTGAATTAGGAGGTCAAATCTAGAATTAGAGGGGCTGCAGGGTACAGACTATCATGGGTAGTGTATGAAAGACGAATTAACAAAGAAGCTGAAAAGTAAGGTGTACAAAACAGTAGTGTGACCAGTACTACTGTGTGGTACAGAAACCTGGGCAGTGAGAGCAGAGCAGTTGGGGAAGCTACAGGTGAAGGAGATGAAGTACCTGACATTGTGGGACAGATGAAAAAATAAGGACATCAGAGCAGAAGCAAAAGTAGCTTCAATTGCAGGGAAGGTAAAAAAGAACAGATTATGGTGGTTCAGGCACATGTGGAGAAAAGAAGACAATCTAGTGAAGAAGATTTGCGACAGGCAGGAAGAAGCCAAGAGGAAACGAGGTAACCCAGCAAAGAGGAGGATGGCTTGTGTGATAGAAGACCTTTAACAATCAGGCATGAGTATCGAAGAATGAAGGAGAGTGTCAGTGAATAAGGAGAGAAGGAGATAGCTGACATAACACTCCAACCCCATGTAGGAAATGGGTATGATGAGAATGGTGAAGAGTGGGGGAGAAAATCTCAAAAAAGGAAGGTAATAAGGCTAAGCTTAGCCAAGAATTAACAACACAATTCAAAAATCTAAAGTAAATAGTGCATTATTAGAGTTTTGAAGGAGCTCAAGGATTAGATCAGATAGGTGGCTATACTTCTTAAGTCCCATAAATTGAACATGACAGACAGGATGAAAAAGGATCAAGCTTTTCTACTAGAAATGCATTTCTAGAATACTCATTTATTTTTAGAAAGTTTGAGTGCTAAAGAGCAAGAAAGAATATGTTGAACAAACTAAAGCCCAAATAGTACACATACCTAACCTTCTTCATAACACCCACCAAAGGGATCTGTCATATATCTACACGATACAAACCATACATATTGACATGAATTCTATAATATAATTGATTTAAAGTGGCCAGACATTTTCTCCTTCATCTGGTGATTTGTATGCAATGCCCAATTTTTAAGACTCAACGACAGCAGTTGTCAGCATCTGATATTTTCTTACTTTTCAGAGAAAGAATAGCATCTGTCTTAATTTAGTTCATTAGAATGCTTTCTCTTCTAAGAAAATTGCAAGCCAAATTTGCCACGATCTCCTTCAGTTCCCTTTATAACTTTGTATACATCACTTGTACTACTGATATTTTGTCATACAACATGCAGGCATATTCACATTGGCACTGTCTGTTCATTTTTTTCTGTACTGAGATGACACAACCCCTGCAAGACTGCTTGATGTGCTCTAAATTCATAAAGCTTATTATACATTTACATAAATTACAGTTAGATTTTCCTCTTGGCTGCTCCACTGGGAAGCTGATAAACATGCCTACTAAATGTTCTGTGAAGAAATAGTTTCTCACAGTTACTCAGAACCTATCTCCTACATTTGAATGATGATACTCCACTCTTTACTTTTCTTGAAAATACTTTCTCTTCAGCTTTATATACACCCTTAGACTACTTTACATGTCATTTTACTACCTCTATCCCTAAATAAACAAAAGTTTTTAAAAGTTTCAAATGTTTCTTTCCGTATTCTTCAATTAACACCATTACTGAATTACTGATTGCTACTTTAATGCAAGAAACTGATTGCTACTTTAATGCAAGAACAGTGGTGCACACTAAGCTTCATTAACATCTGCCATCAATGTTTGCATGATAATATCTGTTTAACGAAATCAGTTATCTGATTTTTTTCTTTTTACATACCTCTTGTACAGAACGTGCAGCAGGCTTGTCTTGATGGTTGGCTAATATTAAAAATGGCAAAAAGCAAAGCTGTGGATGCTGAAGGGCAGAATGAAGTTCATTTCTTGCAGTTTCAAGGTCATCCTCAGAAGATGCACTGTCTAATACAAATATTACTCCTTGTGAGCCTTGGTAGTATCGACTCCAGTATTTCCGAATCTGATCAGCTCCTTACAATAAAACAATGAAATAAGAATTCATTAAAAAAGAAATTTAAAGCAAAAAATACTTCATATTTAAAACATAAAGTATAAAATGAATGCAATTTATTAAATTTATAGGTTCATAGATTCATACAAGGTTTTAGGTAAGCTGCCCTTGCAAGCTATTTTAAGCCTAGCCAGTTTCCCTTTTTGTGATAAAAGTACCTATCTGGTTTGGTTAACCTTACCCATCTCATGGTCGATAATTTTATATTATCCCTAATGAGAATAACTGGGATCATACTATGGGTAATATGAGTGGATCCATGCATGGAATACAGCATTTAGGAGTTGTCACTCTCCATTAGCAGTACAGGGGGTTGTCCTGGGATAAATTTTCTGTTTCCCATCCACAGATTCAAGTCACTCTTAAATAAGGACAGGGACAAACTTTGTTTTATGTGGATGGGGAGTCTGTTCCAGAGCAGAGGTATCATACGCGAGATATACCTTTCCCTGCAAACCAGTCTGTTAATATTGCAGAAGAGGTTTGGATCCTTAGACAGAGTATTTCTGATGCCACTTGAGTTGCTGAAGTGCAGTAAATCTATCGGTAATAAGTCAGAAGATGCTTTGTATGCCAGACACGTCACCTCTTAGCAGTCTGTAATTCACAGATTATAGTGGTAGACCTTTGTGTAGGTTCATGTAGGACATATTGTTTAGGCCTTGTATCCTTTTAGTAAGGCATCTCTGTGGGCACTCTAGTTGTTGTGTGTGTCTGGACAGATACACACGAAAGGAGGCATTACATTAAACAATTGGCCTAATGAGAGCTGAGTAAAGGAGGTAATGACATCCCTTGGTCTAGATATAATCCCTTTCTTTATAAATTGTGCAATATAGAAGGACATTCTTACAACAATGGACACATGTCGGTCAAAAGTTAGGTCACAGCCCACGTAAGTTCTCACATCCTGAACAACTGGGTTAACTTTCAGGTGAATATTGTCAATTTTTGTATCGTGTGTGTGATATTTATATGCAAATATACATATACAGGAGTGTATTAACAAATATGAAATTGAAGAATCATCAGAACTCACAATGAAGTGGACATCTTCAACTTGAAATTCATTTTCAACTTGAAATTCACTCAAGCAAAAAAAAATCAAAAAGCCAAAACTCAACCAGTCGCAAAAGGAAAACAAACATTCTCCTTTTGTGTTTGGTTGACTAAAAACATCTGCAGCCCCCTGATCCAGTTTACTCATGAGTGCTAACTCTAACCCTGACGATCAACAGAACTGCATACATTAGCTTATAAAAAACCCTTTCCCTAGGAAGCACCACTGCACAAGACATCCCGGAAAATTCCACACAGTACAGTACACACACGTGCAACTATAAAAACAATACCCTTACCAAGCAGTCAAACATTCACGCACACACACTCCCATCCTGAATGCTGAAACTTTCAGTATACCAAACAGTTTCAGCATTAACATACACACACACACACACACACACACACTTACCATAATCCAAAGCACATCATATAACAAAGCAGTTCCCTTTGACATTACTGAATTCTGCAAACTCCACACTCAAAACCAATGTATAAAGCACATCATTTTCTTCTGTCGAGAGAAGGATTGTTCAACAGACTAAACTGCTCCTATATATCTATACATACACACACACATGGCGTAGTCCGCCTTGGTTGATGTTTCTTCGGTCTGTCTTTACACTGACAAATGAATGCTAAGGTTCTTTTAACCGAAGTGCTTACACAAATTGGAAGCACACTTTGGGGGGGGGGGATTTTGTCTACTATATTGAGACTGTGGTACTGGGTAATCCACCCCCCCCCAAAAAAAAAAATATATATATTTTTATGTTTGTTTATAATTTTCAATTTAGACTTTTTTAAACTGCACATCCAGAAAACTGTAAGAGGATGGAATGTAGCTAAAATATACACACACACATAACATATAAATATATATATAAATAACTATAAATGTATAAATACACATACACACACACACACATATTTACTGTCGGCCTTGTCTCTCACAAAAAAAAAATATCTTTTGGTAAATCACTCAGGATTACAGTCAATAAATAATGCCAGATATTAGAATTTCATACTTGTAGTGAACAATAACTCAGAAAATGCATATCGATGCAAAAACTGTTGTTTTATTAACCCTTTAAGTGAATTACAGCAATATTTAAAACTGACAATGATTTGAACCTTTTTCGCCACATTATTTTTGGATTTGTCTAAAACTGTTAAATAAGGATGTTTGACAATGCTCACTAAATGCTTTGCTGGCTCTCACAGCAGTTAAAATACTTGGTACTCTTACACTTTCATTTTTTTTCCTATTAGTGGTAATATTGAGAAAAAAATAAATCCTTAGTATACTTCAAAGTATTATCATCAGGTCTCCCATCACAGTCCTCTGTGTTCTTCACCTGGATGGCAAGATTCACATCTCGAGCTTTGCTCTTGAGGTAAATTTCTTGGCATCCATGCCTTGAACATAAAATAAGATGGTTATGATCAGAGACTCCATCATAATTATGTGTGTGTGTGTGTGTGTGTGTGTGTGTGTGTGTGTGTGTATATATATATATATATAAAAGGATCTATGTCAGATGATCAAGTTTTCAGAAACTCGAAATTCATATGGACGAGACCATATGATCAAGTTTCCAAAAACTCGAACATCAAAAAAAAAAGAAAGAAAAAAAAATCGGCTTTATTTTGCACCACCCATGTTGGGGGGGGGGGGGCGCACCCCTGCAAATTATATATACTGAGACTGGATTACAGTGAAGAAAAGGGTACATTTCCTGATCCTCACTCTTCTTCAATCTTCATTCAAAAGCTTTGAATTTTCAAAAACTTGATCATATGGTCTTGACCATATGAATTTCAAGTTTCTGAAAACCTGGTTACCTGATAGGGATCCATAGATATCGATATGCATACACACATACATAGATATATAGAGACAAATATGTAAACATAAATATTAGAAATGTTGTTCCTGTTTGAGTAATGGTGGTGCATTTAAACAAAACATTAGTATAGTGCGTTGTTAGAAGAGTTTAGTCTGAATCAGTTGCTGAAGTGCTGTTAATATCAGGTCTTATAGACTAATAAAGGCAGAGATGTTTGCCCCTCTTAACAACAGAGATTTCCATGACCGAGTGGAAACTCTTACGGGAACCTTAACTAGAAGAAGCTGAGGATTGCAATGGGTTTAACAGTGGATTGACTTTTGCAGTATCAAAAGCTTGTCTGTGGCTTTACTTTACTTGTAGATTTGTTTTGTTGCGTTAGGAACCCAGTTCAAAATGTGTGAGACAATTTGACCTGAGCTGCTATGCCTGAGAAGTGCAAGGACTTTTGGTCTTTTCATTAAGAAACTTCAAGACTGGACTCTGAAACCATGAAGTAAAAAGTAAGTAAAAACTGTGCTTGTTTTTATGTTGTACTTAAACATGTTTTAGATTTTTGCACTGTAAATAAACTGAGCTTGAGTTTGCACCTAGTTTCAATTTGACAATACATACATTTTTTTTATTTTTAAGAAATTCATGTCAATTTACTGTAAGCAAGAAAAACTAATGAAGAAAGTACAGTTGTGTAAATAAACTTACCATAAAAGAGATACTGGAATAATCACTGGTGAGTAGCCTTAGCTACATGAATTATGTTATGCCAAGGATATAACAGACAGCCAACAAGCTTCCAAAGTTTCAGGGCAGCTTCTACACACAAAGTGTCAGGCAGCTTGAGCTGAACTGACTACAAGACAAGTTCTGGTGCCAAGACCTTCAGAACTTTCCAGCCAACAGAGAGAGGAAGACTAACCATTGCAAAGACAATGCTAGGAACAACAAAAAATAAATGTCCACACTTTGGAATAAAAAATACATTTAAAAAACAAGAGGGATGGAGGGAGAAAATGGCTACTAAAGCAGTGATCATTCAAACATCTATGTAAGTTTATTCACACAACTGTACTAGGTTATCATACTAGATGGAGAGATAGATTCTTGTCCCAGAAACTTCCCATACTCTGGAATAAACTACCTATCTATATCAAACAAAGCTCTTCGTTAGCACTCTTCAAGAAAAATATTGATGAGTGCATGGGAAATAGGAAATTCACCCCGGGGATCACTTCTGTGACTCTGCTTGACAGTGGCACAGGAGAATATTTTTCTTGGGTGGCAAAAGCCAGGGTACCTTTTTGGCTGGGCTTGTATAGGCCCTAGGGCCAATAGCCTTGTACCTACCTATGAACCTACTGATCACTGTTGCAGTAGCCTTATAGGTATATGGGTAGATTACCTTAGCAAACTATTTTTAGGAGGTGGAAGAAGAAGAGTCTGGGAGCCCTTGGACAATTGTCCTAGCAAAGCATGACTTGGACCTATTGAAGGAATTAAGCTTACAGTGCTTTGTAAAGGTATGTATGGAGGATCAAACAGCAGCTTCTAGAATACTTCAAGAATCCAACACTTTCCAAAAAGCTACAGATGATGCCAAGGTCCAAGTAGAGTGGGCTTGACACTGTCTGGAATAGTTTTCTCATGGTGAGAATAACAAAAGGTTATAGCCTTACACAACCACTTGGAAATAGTCTGTTTTGACACGGGTTATCCTTTCTTCTTACCTTCACAAGAAATGAACAATTAATCTGAAGTTCTAAAAGATTGAGTTCTGTCAAAATAGTACCTTTATAGCCTGTGGACAGCCATGATATCCTTCCTCCCTCATTTTAAGTTCAGAAAAAAATGGGGAGATGGATATTTTGGCTTAAAGTAAACTCAAATATCACTTTAGGCATAAAAGAAGGGTTAAAAAAAACTGTCCCTGTGTAAAATGACATGGGGTGACTCACCACAAGACCTTGAAACTCAGATATTCCTCTTGCAGAGGTTAGAGCAATCAGTAAAACTGTATTCCATGTTAAGAACCTCAAGTCAGCAAGGTTAGCTGATTCAAATGGAGCAAGTGCTAGCTTCACCAGCACAAAATTATGGTCCCAAGGAGGGACCACCAGTTTACTTGGAAGCCTCTTGTGCAAAACCCCCTTCAAAAACATTTTGACATGAGACTGCACTGAAAGAGGAGGATCCATGGGCAGACATGCTGAAATGGCCAATAAATTAACCTTTATGAAGAAAGGCCATAAGATAGTAACTCACACAAATATTGCAAAGCCAGACAATAACAAGCACTGAATGGTTGCTGGTTATGCCGTTGGCATCAACTAGAAAACATTTAACATTTGCTAATATGTTGCACTTCAACAAACAAAATAACAAAACAAAAAAAGAAGATTCTGAAGCAGAATCCCGCTGAAATATAGCCTTTATTCCAAAATGTTAAGCGCTTTTGTCCACAAACACATTGGACTTCATCACAACATATAACTAAGCAAAGCACACAGTATATATATATATATATATATATATATATATATATATATATATATATATATGGATCACCTTCAGTTAACCGAAACGCCACAACGCCGAAACACAAATCACCGACACAAACAGACTGACAACACAAAATACCGACAATACACACAACCATACATGCACTAACCATAACCCAAACCCTAACCCTAAGGTCCGACACAAACGCACACTTACCCTACCCGCACCCTAACCCACTTAACCCACCCCTAAACCCACAGTCTGTTACGATCGCACACACACCCTACCTGCACCCTAACCCTAACTCACTTAACCCACCCCTAAACCCACAGTCCGTCACTATCGCACACACACCCTACCTGCACCCTAACCCTAACTCACTTAACCCACCCCTAAACCCACAGTCCCTCACTATCCCACACTAACCTGTCCTCTCCCTAACACTAAATCCATCACTCTATCTCACACTTACCAAGTCCGTCGGGTTCTCACCTTGTCGGTCATCCGCGTTGTCTGTGTTTTCGGCCCGTCGGATTCCGTGTCGGTGAAGTGAGATTTCGGGCATCTAAAGGTGATCCATATATATATATATATATATATATATATATATATATATATATATATGGATCTTGTACTATTGAACGAAAAGTTCAATAGTCCGAATCCACATCTACTGAACACACTTTAGCAAAAGTGCTTTTAACCGAAAAAGCGCTTCCCCTAAAGTCCCTTAAATAAACAAAAAAATAAATACAGAAAAACAAAAAACACAACTTTTGCGTGCACCCCCACAACCCTCCTACTTTTATATTCTCACTCCAAAATCGCACTACAGTGGGGAAAATGGAATATTCTCTTATCCCCACTGTACTCTGATCTCAGCAACAGCCATTCCCCACTGACTTCCCGTATTTTTTATCATACTTTTGCGAAAGTGCTTTTTTGGTGAAAAGCACTTTCTCGAATGTATGATCAGCGGTTTCACTTTTGGTGAAATTGCCATTTGTGCATAAGTATGGCTCCTATATATATATATATATATATATATATATATATATATATCCTTCCTTGGAACAATCAATAAAGCTCGTGATTCTGGCTATCTAGTATCTACCCTCCTTTTAGACTTATCCAAGGCCTTCGACATCATCTCTCATAACCTTCTTCTATCCAAACTGCCAATCTTAACCTATCCATCTCTTCTACCAACTAGTTCTCTAGTTACCTCTCCAATAGACAACAGGCTGTCAAATGGAAAAAAAAACACTACCTCCTTTCTTACCACCCCTACAGGTGTACCCCAGGGCTCCATATTAGGTCCCTTACTGTTTAACATCTTTATAAATGACTTCCATCTGTCTATCCCCAAGGCTAATGTTATCCAATATGCAGATGACTCTACAATCATCTGTTCGGCCACTACCATCTCCTCTCTCTTAAAACTAACCCAAGAAGCCTTCTCTATCACTGAGTGCTGGATGTCAGATAACCACTTAGCACTCAATGCATCAAAAACTAAACTTATGATATTCACTCCCACTAAAAATACCACTATCGACAAGAACTCTCATACCAAACTCTTAGGTGTCCTCATCGATGAACACTAAGTTTGATATCCACCTACAAAAGTATATAAAAAAACTCACCAGAAACTTGGTATGCTTTACCGCCACTCCCGCTATCTCACCCCCTCCACTAGGTCTGTCCTCTCAACTACATACTAATTCCTTCCCTCCTATATGGTGCCCCTCTACTCACCAACCTACAAGCTTCACTAAAGACTAAACTCTCTTCCTGTTACAATAAAATCTCCAAGTTTTCCACTGATTACAAATCCTCTACCCACTACTGTAATGCCCTTCTCAAACTAAATTGGCTAGAGCTCCCCAATCATCTCACCTACTTCCAACTCACTCATGCCCACAAACTTATCTTCCGTCCATCTCTCTGCCCCTCTCTAGCCAGTTCACTTAAAATGCATGCACCCAATTGACTCTTGAGATCAAATAATCAAAATCTAATTGAACTACACAAGCCTGCACACTCACCATGCCAACAACTCCTATCCTTTTCTCTATCACGGCTTTGGAACTCCCTGCCACCTCTCATCCGCACTCTCTACCTTTAAAACCTTGCTTCATTCCCATCTCATATCCCTATAGGAATGTTCCTGCTTTCACCCTACATAACTACCTCCTAGCTACCCTTACCCTCTCCCCCCTTTCTCCCCACCCCCTTTCACTTCTCTTATACCACTTATTCTTCTATCTCTCTTTTCTTACTTGACACCTAATCTCTTCCTATCCCCTGTATACTCTGCTATAACCCTTATATGATACCTATACAAATCTCCCTCACCTCTGTTTTATATTTACCACTATATGAACTAAGATATTTTGTAAATAATTAATGACATGCTGTTTTTTGCCTTTTGCTCTTGTAGGTTTGTAAGGTATATTACTCATTTTTATGATTTGTCCAAATTGTATACTGTTCTTATGGAGATTTTCTCCCCGGGACTCCATTGAAAACGGGCTCTTCTAGGCCCAATGGACTATCCCGGTAAACAAAACTGTAAAATAAAAATAAATACATAAATAAATATATATATGCACATACAGCGGATATAAAAAAAGCTTACACACACCTGTTAAAATACCAGGTTTTTGTGATATAAAACAATGAGACCACAATAAATCATTTCAAAACTTTTCCCACCTTTAGTGTGATATATAACCTCTACAATTCAACTGAAAAACAAACAAATCTGTTAGGGGAAAACATATAAAAAATAAAAAAATGTACAATAAGCTGGTTGCATAAGTGTGCACACCCTTAAACTAATACATTGTTGAAGAACCTTTTGATTTAATTACAACATTCAGTCTTCTTGGGTAGGAGTCTATCAGCATGGCACATCTTGACTTGGCAATATTTGCCCACTCTTCCTTGCAAAAGCGCTCCAAATCTGTCAGATTGCGAGGGCATCTCTTGTGTACAGCCCTCTTCAGGTCACCCCACAGATTTTCTATTGGATTTAGGTCTGGGCTCTGGCTGGGCCATTCCAAAACTTTAATTTTCTTCTGGTGAAGCCATTCTTTTGCTGATTTGGATGTATGCTTGGGGTCATTGTCGTGTTGAAAGGTGAAATTCCTGTTCATCTTCGGCTTTCTAGCAGATGCCTGAAGGTTTTGGGCCAAAAGTGACTGGTATTTGGAATTCTTCATAATTCCCTCCACCTTGACTAAAGCACCAGCTCCAGCTGTAGAAAAGCAACCCCAAAGCATGATACTGCCACTACCATGTTTCACCTTGGGGATGGTGTTCTTTGTGTGATGCTAAGTGTTGTTTTTGGGCCAAGCATACCTTTTGGAATTGTGGCCAAAAAGTTCAACCTTGGTCTCGTCAGACCATAACACATTTTCCCACATGCTTTTGGGAGACTAGATGTATTGTTCTGCAAATTTTAGATTGGCCTGGATGATTTTCTGTGTGAGAAAAGGCTTCCATCTTGCAATCCTACCCCATAGCCCAGATATATGGAGAATATGGGAGATTATTGTCACATGTAGTACACAACCAGTACTTCCAGAAATTCCTGTAGCTCCTTCAGTGTTGCTGTAGATCTCTTTGCAGCCTCCCTGACCAGTTTTTGTCTTGTGTTTTCATCAATTTTGGAGAAACATCCAGTTCTTTGCAAAGTCACTGCTGTCCCATATTTTCTCCACTTTTTGATGACTGTCTTCACTGTGTTCCATAGTATATCCAATGCTGTGGAAATGTTGTTGTATCCTTCTCCTGACTGATACCTTTCAACAATGAGATCCCCTTGATGCTTTGTAAGCTCTCTGTGAACCATGGCTTTTGGTGTAGCAGGCAACTGAGTACATTTCAGGAAAATCCTACTAGGACAGCTGAACTTTATTTGGAGTTAATTACAGTCTCTTTAATTGATGGCAGCTGTGTACCCAAGAAGACTGAATGCTGTAATTAAATCAAACAGTGATTCAAAAAAGTATTAGTTTAAGGGTGTGCACACTTATGCAACCAGTTTATTGTATGTTTTTTATATTTTTTCCCCTAACAGATTTGTTTGTTTTTCAATTGAATTGTAAAGGTTATAGGTGACATTAAAGGTGGGAAAAGTTTTGAAATGATTTATTATGGTCTCATTTTTTTATATCACAAAAACTTGGCATTTTAACAGGGGTGTGTAAACTTTTTATATCCACTGTATATATACGATGATCTCCATTCAGTCTGTTTGAACTTTTAAAAGTTCGATGATACGGTCTCAGCCATATGAGATTCAAACTTTTAAAGGTTCAATCTACTGAAGGGGACCCATATACATACATATATATATATATATATATATATATATATATATATAGACACACACACACACACACACACACACACACACACACACACACACGCACCCAAGGTAACTTGTTGGGGTACCTTGGCACATTTGGTAAGCAAAAAAAGTTATGCGTCTTCTTAATGTGTTGCAGGAATACAGCCAGAAAATAGGGTGTTTTGTGCTTTGAATTCTCTCATGCTTTGCCTTGTTACAGAACAAAAAGTTTTATGGCATTAATATTCTGCTTAACATAACCATAACACAGCCATCACTGACTACAAGCCTTCATCAGCTTCATGTGATGATAGCATCGAGTTTCTGAACCAACTGAACAAATTCTTCAGTAGGTTTGATGCCAACAAAAAAACAAGAGCATGCAGAATCTCTGAAGGCAAAGATGGAGCAGTGCTAAGCTTCAATACAATCCATGTCACCAGAACCCTAAAACGGGTCAACGCAAGGAAAGCAGCTGGCTCTAACAACATCATGGGCAGGGTACTAAAGGAATGTGCAACAGAACTGGCTCCAGTACTTACTGACATCTTCAGCACCTCACTCCATCTAGCCAGTGTTCCGAAATGCTTCAAGCAGATGACTGTCATTCTTCTACCCAAAAAACCACAGCCAACAACTCTGAACGACTACCGACCAGTTGCTTTAACCTCAATGGTAATGAAGTGCCTGGAGAGGCTGGTCAAAGATCATATAGCTTCAATCTTACCTGTGTCACTGGACACACTGCAATTCGCATACAGGACAAACCGTAGTACAGGGGATGCCATCTCACTAGCTCTCCATAAAACACTGACCCCACTTAGAAGGCAAAAACTGATATGCAAGACTGCTATTCATCAATTTCAGTTCTGCCTTCAACACTGTCATCCCAAGAATCTGATATCGAAGCTACTTCAACTGGGCATAGATTCTCATTTATGTAATTGGATTCTGAGCTTCCTTATTGAAAAGGCCTCAAAAGGTTCATGTGAGAGACAACAGCTCCGGAAGTATTATTCTGAAATCAGGAGTACCACAGGGATGTCTTAAGCCCTCTCCTTTTCACTCTGCTGACACATGACTGCATGGCCACACATGAGACGAATAGGATCATCAAATTTGTGGATGACACCACTGTTATAGACCTGGTCAAAGATGGACAGGAGGAGGCCTACAGGAACGAGACTGATCAACTACTGGTCTGGTGCGACAGCAACAGTCTAGCACTGAATGTCAGCAAGACAAAGGAGCTGATTGTTGATTTCAGAAGATCTCAAGTACCACACAAACTCTAGTGATGAAAAGGATGACAGTGGAAACGGTCAAGAGTACAAAGTTCTTGGGTCTTCATCTCACAGAGAACTTATCCTGATCAGTCCATGTATCCAGCACAGTCACAAAAGCTCAGCAATGCTTGCACTTTCTAAGGAAACTTACCAAGCTCCATACTTCAGGGGCACCATTGAAAGTGTCCTGACCAACAGCATTGCAGTCTGATATGGGAGCTGTAATGATCAGGATCGGAAGGCTCTCAAGAGAGTTGTAAAGTCAGCAGAAAGAATCATCGGCACCTCCCTTACTCCTCTGGATGATCTACATAAATGCCGGTGCATAGACAGGGTCAAAAAGATTTCCAGCGATCCAACACATTGTACCAATGGTCTGTACACTCGCCTTTTGTCTGGCAGGAGATAAGAAGCCTGCATTGTAAGACCAGCAGACAAAAAACAGTTTCTTTCCACTCTCTGTTAGACTGTTGAACTCTTTGGAAAAACGAACCATGACGTCTGTTATATAACTAGCCTATGATGGGGCTTATTTTATGGATGTGCAATAACTAAGTGCAATACTAAGGTGGCTCACCTACACACTGAAGGACTGTTAAGTGCAATATACAAACTGTGCAATAATTCAGTCTAATCATAGATATGCTGTTATTGTTTCAATTTTACTTTGACAATATTACCTTCATATTGTTCCTTGTCTCCTGTTCTGGGATGGGTGTGGGTCACTGCTGTCATACTTTACTTACAAATTGCTACTTATTAAATTTCTACTGTGATATTATATTAATTTTTCTCTGTATGTGCAACTGTTTCCTGCATTGAGAATGAAGCACTGTAATTCCGTTCAGCTACACTCCTGTGTAGTCCTGAATGACAATAATGTTTTCTTTGACTTGACTTGACGAGAGGATGCTGAAATAACACCTTTTACTTGTACTTGTTTATAAGTTGCTTTCAACTACTTAGATATTCTCTGACAATACTGAGACATTTATTGCGTTACTACAAGGAAATAGCACAGTCTTCTAAATAGAAGACAAGATTCAGTGAAGTGTTCTGTACCATCAGGCCACAGTGCAGACAAGTAACAGGAAAGGAAGAAGTATCAATCATTGTAGTACGCCACTAAGTATAAGAATGGGTTACAATGCAAGAGATTTGACTGCTACCCTCAGATGACTCCAAGACAACTCTGAAGCCAGTTCACAATTTCTTCTACTACTCCTACAAAGCTAAGTTCAACAATTAGGCATGAATGGTTAATAAAACCAAGGGTCTTAACAAACCAGTAAAGACAGCAACTTTAGTTAGTTTACTAACGTCAATGCTAAAATGTCATCCAAGCTGTACACAAAATACAGCTGTATAAGTACTTATCTTCACAGCAGATGTTCAAATTCCACACTGCTACAGTATCTATTGGTTATTTGGGTTGTTTCCTGCTTAAAAAGGTCTAAACTCCCTCCCACACCTGCTCTCTCACTGCTGATTGGCCAGCACCAATCAGGTAAATAGCAGCCAGAAGAAAATTACTTCATCCTGAACCTCTGATCAGATATAAACATAAAAGCATTTTATATCCCCCAAATCAATTATGTACTGGAAAGAAAACTAGATCTGGTTGTTCACAAACTTTTTCAGGTCTTTCATTATAAACCAAATAGATCCTCTGCTTCCTTCAAAAAACTATCTAAGCAGTCCCTGTCCATTTCTAGCAAATGGGAGATTTTGAACTGCTTCAGATATATATATATAAAAAAAAAAAAAAAAAAAATGGCTGCAGCTATGGTAGCAGTGTGGAATTTTGAACATCTACTGTGATGGTTAGTTGTTTCACAATTGTAATATGTTTATCACTCTCACTGCTGCAGTAGCCTTTGGCTACTTGGGTTGCTTAGTAGCGGTTTAAAGCTTCTTCCATTTATTCCAGCCTTTTGTTATTTGAATTGATACACTCAGTCAATGTTTCGATTAAATTTAATCAGATCTGAACACATCTAATTTACTTTTCCTCTAGATCACTGGAAGCAGTGTCTTGCAACAAAGCTGGAGCTCAAATTGCTTTTTGCTGAACAGGATTCTTCCCATTCACTGTTTTCTCTTCACTTTTCTAGCTGATTTTCCTTTAGGCTCTCAAAATTTCTTCTTTGCTATCATTAGTAGTGTACTTACTAGCCAGTAACTGACTTTACTAAAACTGGCAGAATTAATGGCCCTTATCTCTCAGTTTCTTTTTTCACACTGTGAGAGCTAAAGCTGATCAGTGTGCAGCCATCTTGGAAGAAATTAAAAACACCACTTTTATTTAAATTATTTAAAATTTTAGAAAGAATATGTTCTAATCTTAAAAAGGGCAATGAATATTGTGTGGAAGCTTCTCCAAATGGACTTATCTGCAGAAATGAAGCTGTGGATTGACTGCTGCTCCTGAGAAGCTCTTTAGTTGCTTCCTGTGAGGCAGCAAGAAACCACTAAAGTCACTTCCTTCTGACTATTATTTATCTGACTGGTACTGGACAATCAGCAGCCACAGGAAGGTGTGAAATGGAGCGACAGCTTTAGAGGCAGGTCAGAGATGTTACCTCTTAGGCAAAAAATGTGAATAATGAACATCATCTTTTGCACTGATGGCTCTGAATCTAAATCCATTTCTACTAAAGTAGTTATTTGTATATAAACAGTGTCAGCAGTAAAAATCATGGCTTTTAGTTATCCACAAGTCTCTGTATTGGATATATGTTCCAAATATGACTAATATGTCTAAATGTCATAGTGAGACTATACATATAACAATGAATGAAGTAGAAGACCAGGAAGACAAAGCAATGAGCAGCTTCATGAGTTAGAGTGATAAAGTCCTGACTATGCTTCAGATGACCCATATTTCAATAGCAGCTCAGGCATCTGCAGAAGCTGTCTGGGAATGATGCAGTAACTGGCTACTGCCAGATTACCCATCCTGGGGGGTGGAGGTAGGCAGGAAGACTGCTTTAGAACACCACAAGGATAATAATCAGTGGGAATACTAGATACTGCTACAGTACCACAACTCTAATTTCTTTATCTCTAGCATGAAACTTCCCTTGGTAACCATATATTTTTTTATTACTTCATATACTGTTTATTTATTTATTTTATTTATTGACATTTGTTAACCAGGTTGGTCCAACTCAGCTTGTGGCTCATATTTAGTGGAGACCTAAGGAGAAAAGCTCCATTAATAGACATTTACAGTATATTACAATGCTAAACAATTTTTGAGTTAGAACAGATATGAGAGAAGGAGAGAATGACATAAGTTGTAATACAGGAAAAAAGGGTCTATATACAAAGTAGAGAGCATACATAAAGCAAAAAATCACACAATATGTTACATGGAGAGTATGTTTAAGTACAAAGTTTAAAAGTTTAAAAAACAATTATCTTCTTCATAGTGTTTGATTGAAATCAATATATGGCAGTTTACAAGGGGGTATGCAAAGTGGTGGAGTAAAAGTCCTGTGAATGGAGTATAAGGAGGCCAGGTAGGGTCATGGCAGGGGCAAGACTTGGAGTTGATTAGATGAGTTTTTAGTTCCTTTTTAAAATGAGAGGAGTGAGTAACGGAACGTATTTCAAGCGGAGGTTTGTTCCAGGCATGGGCTACAGAGTATTTATATAGAATTTTGCCTACAGATTTTTTGGGTTGGTAAATGTCCAGTAACTGCTGGGTGGAAGTATGGAAGGTCCTAGATGAAGTATAAGTAGAGATTAAGGAAACAAGAGATGGACAGAATGAGGGTTTGTAGAGAATAGAGTGTAGCATATGAAACTGAGATTGCAGCAGTTGTTGGGGGAATTCAATCATTGGAGAGAGTTTAAAGCAATACAGTGGTGTGAACTGTATGGGGAGCTAGTAATGAATCTAGCTATTTTGTGGTAAGTTTGTCGGAGTTTATTCAGAGTAGTGGCCTGGATGTTGGTAAGAACTGGAGTAGCATATAGGAGGGAGGGGAGGAGGAGTGCCTGTCCAAGGGTGAATCTAGCTTCAGTGGCTAGAATTTTTTTGTTCCGATAGAGTAGGCCTAGTTTCTGGTGTGTTTTTTTATACATTGGTGTATGTGCAGATTGAATTTTAATTCATCATCAATGATGACAACAAGGAATTTTGTGTGGATATAAGGTTGGATAGTTGTGTTATTAGAAGATTTAGTAACAAAGGTGGATTTATGGTGAGTAAGAGAACAGGGAAGGAAAAAGAGGAGTTTAGTCTTTTTGGGGTTTGGGATCAGTAGGTTGTCTGACAGCCATTGTTCAGTGGATGGAAAGGCATGTTGGGTTAGGGTATGGAGCTCGGAGATGTTGTTTGAGATAGATATAAGTGTAGAGTCATCAGCATACTGAATGAGTGAAGATTCTTTGCAGGAAGTAAAAAGATCATTGGTAAAGACACTGAAGAGAAGGGGAGCTAAGATGGAACCTTGAGGAATACCTGTTGGAATGGGAAGGAAGGGTGAGGAGGATGAGAGCCATTTGACAGATTGTTCCCTACCAGATAGGTAACTAGTGAACCAAGCAAGGGCGGAGGAAGAAAGGCTGAGATTGGTACGTTTGGATAGTAATAGAGAATGAGAGACAGTATCAAAAGCTTTGGAGAGGTCAGGAAAGAGGCAGAAAACAAGTGCCTCAGCGATGGAGTGAGTGAAGGAGAGGAGGGCAGTGGTAGTGCTATGGTTGGGATGAAATACGTGTTGGGTGGGGGTGAGTAGGTTGTGCTGCAGGAGGTGGTTTAGAAGCTGTGTGTGAATACATTTTTCTAGTATTTTAGAGAAGGGGAACAGAATGGCAATGGGTCGGTAGTTGGCAGGGTCAGTGGAGTTACCACCTTTATGTAGAGTGATAGTAAAGACAGATTTCCACAGGGTGGGAACAACAGATTCAAGAATTAACCTATTTATTAGTATAGATATAGGATAGCCTGTAGAGTCAGCAGCTAGTTTGAGGAAGGTAGGAGGTAGATTGTCAGTGCAGGGAGAGCAGGGCTTGAGCTTAAGAAGTAATAGGAACTGGCTAAAAGGAAAACAGAGCTTTGTTTGGAGGGTTGGGAGGGGTAGGTGTTGAAGTAGGATTTGGGTTAGAGGGTATGAGATTCTGGATGGTATCAATAAAGTGTTTATTTAGGAGGGTAGATGTTATCTGTGGGGATGTGTTTGGGTAAGGGATGGGGTTAGAGGGACTGCCTGGATGGAGGATTTTATTCAGAGTAGACCAAAACTTTTGAGGACTGGATTTGTTGTTTAGCTGGGCAGAGCAATAGTAGGACTTTTTTTGTCTTTTGTAGTTTTTTTTTTTTAGTAAGGTTCCTTAGTTGTGTATATTTGAGAAGTGGTAGTTGTTTTGTTTTAGTCCAGGCTTTCCAAGCACTGTCTCTTTGTTAAATAAGTGACTTAGTTTCCTTGGAAAGCCATGGAGCATGAATTTATTTTATTCTGATTTTCCTAGAGGGGGGGCAAGGGAGTCCAAAGTGTTCAGGAAGATGTTATTGAACATACTTACAGCATCAATGTGGGGGATTTGTTTATGGGTGGACCAGTTTATACTGGACAGTATACAGTTAAACTGGGAGATATCAAAAGTAGATAGTTTTCAGCAATCTCTAATAAGATGAAGTTTGGGAGTAGTATCTTAAGATAGAGATAGGGAGCCAGGTAGGGTGGTGGGACTGTGGTAGTGGTGGTGGGGGGGAGCTGGTGAGAATCCAGTCAATTGTGGAGCTACAAGATGAATTTTTGTGGAAGCGGGTGGGGGATGAGATCAGTTGGTGGAAGCCATGTAGGTGGATACTGAGTTGAGCAGAGTCACTAGAAAGTTTGGACCAGTCTATGTTGACATCACCTAGGATAAGGGCTTCATATGGTATGTTGTGGGAGAACCAGGATAGGATGTTTTCTAGGATGGGCAGATTGTTACCAGAAGGGAGATAGATGGAAGCAATGGCACATTTTTTATGATTATTCAAATGGCAGTTAAGGATGATAAGCTCAGCTGGGTAGAAGTCAAGAATAGGGGAGGGGTGAGGTGAGAGGTTAAGCCTATTGGAATAGAGGATGGCTATGCCACCACCTTTTTTTAGCAACTCTGTCTGAGCGAAAGATATTATAACCAGGAGGGAGCATAAAACTGTTAAGAGATTTGTGGCTTAAGCCAATTTTCTGATAGGGAGAGAATGTGAGGGGTAGTCTGAGCTATCCATGTGTGCAGCTCAGTGATTTTATTTGTTAGGCTCTGAATATTCAGTGAGTACACAGTTAAGCATTTAGATTGGGATGAGTTTTTTGTCTGAGGATGGAGGTGGTGATAGATGTGTGAGGAGGGCAAGGTGGGGGTGGTTTTGAGGGTTGTGTGAGAGAGGGGAGAGGAACGGGGGCCTGGGTTTGGATGGATGTCACCAGAGTAGAGCAAAGTTTTACTAAGAAGAGAGAATGTCGCAACAGGTAGATGGAGTTTATATAGCTTTGGCTTAGGTTTGTAGGTAGGTTTAAAGACTTGGAGTATGGAGAGTTTATGTAAATGGAGTATGGAGAGTTTATGTAGATGGAGTATGGAGAGTTTACGTAGATGTAGTATGGAGAGTTTATGTAGACATGTGGTGGTGAAGTTGAATAGAGTTGGGGAGATAGTAAATGAGGAAATAGTTGGGAAGATGTTGTTTGTGTAAGAGGTAGGAGAGCATAAGTGTGGGTTAGAGAGATGAGACTGACAGGAGGTGATGGAAGAGAGAATCAGGAGGATGCAGCAGGAATAAGAAGGTATTGCATTTTAGAGTGTGTTTCGAAGGATAGAAAAGTAGGTAGAACAGTGAGGTGTAGGAAGTGATGTAGGGATAATTGACAGAATATTATGGTGTGAGTGGCTATTGACAGGAAGTTGTGTGTGACAGGAAGGGGAGGGAGAGCTTGGTACAAAGGAAATTGTAATGAGGGTGGGTGGGAATGGGCTTAGGGTAGGGGAGGGAAGTGAGCCTGAGTGGAGTGAGGGCGTAAGGAGCTGGGCTACACCCATGAAGAAAATGCTCTCAAAAAGAAACAGAGAAACAGGTAGGTAGGACAGATAAGTGAGCAGGACAGGCAGGGGATTTCAGCTAAAAATCTGAGGTAGCTGGGTTGAGATGAGGTCAGTGGTATTAGAAGTTAAGAGTGTTGATATTTGTCTTTGCCTGTTTTACATTTCTGTCTGATTTTTTTGTCTGATTGTTATGTAAATGTAGAGCTTTTCTCCCCGGGCGTCCACTATCCCAGTAAACTAATGTAAAATAAATAAAATATTAACTGGCAGCTTGCACTGGCAGCCAGGGGGAAATCTGTGTGCACAGCCAGCATTTCCTTGACAGACAGCAACACTGGAGCTCAGAGAAGCAACTGAAGGAAGAGTGGGGGGTGCCTCAGGGAGACATGGTAGGTAGGTCTGGGGGGGGGGGCCCAGACCTGCAAGCTAACATGCTCCTTACCACCTGATTCCTGACATGAAGCAGTGTGTGTCTGGGATTCCAGGGCATAAAATGGTCCATAAGGCTTTCAGTTAAGCCTGAGAATGCTAACTACTTTCAGAATGCATAGGCCAGCTAGGTGCCAGTAGTGGAGCCATTGTGGAAAGTCCTAGAGGTACAGCCAAAAAAAAAAGAAAAAAAAGAAAACAAAATGCAACTGATTAAGAGTCAAAGCATATGTACTACTTGGTATATATTTATCTTTCTTGTTTGTTAAATATTGTATGATTAGATTTTTGATAAAAACATAGCATCAACAACAGTTGACTCTGTGATGAAAAACAATAGCAATGGAGAAGGAGAAACATGAAGCTGTTTTGGTGGAGAAGTTGGATACCAAGAAGGAAATGATGGGACTTTATAACATGCTAATGGTACAGGAAAAAATACACTGATAAAGAGACTCCCAACAGATGTCAGTGAATTCTTTGAGGGAATACTGCATTATCTGAGGCTTCTGGCTGACCAGTTGAGTTATTACCTTATGCATTCCTGTGACATGAACAACGACGATTTAGTGAAGGGGCAACAAAATGTTCTGGGGCTACTAAAATGATTATTTAGTGAAATCTGGGTTAACATTTTTGAAAAGTTTGGATGTCTAGTGTATATTTAGCATCAAATGATCAGCTTACAGGACAACGTAAGGAAGAGTAATACATGGGTGAGTTATGTGGTAAATGTTGAATGATGCCCTGACTGCAGTTTAGAAAATCCAAATTGGTGCTGTGGATCAGGTTTGCAAAACAAACCCTAGGAAATTAATAAATTTTCTGGCCTCAGAAAAAGAAACAGTTTTCTAATGTGATGAAAATCTGTAAGATGCAAACATTTGCATATTAAGTTGACTTTACGGCTACGGTACAGGTATTGTCCCTGAGTGGTATGCAAGTATTCATAAGTACGTTTCTGGCACTGGCAACACTGCAAGAGTCACCACGTTAGGTTGCTGTAGATGTTGGTGAGATTAAGAAGTGTACAGTAGCACAGGGTATAGAAATCTCCTGCCAAAGGTAGTTCTTGAAGATGACTGACAGGAAGTATAACAAAGACATGATGAATATGTTAGTTTGTCCACCAAATGCCTTTCATTGGTTGAAAAGGGTTTCCATAGCTCCAAATGTTTCACATACATTAGCTTCCAGTTTCAGTCAGTGGCTTCATACTCAATTGTCTTAAGGGCCATGGGGATGACCCTACCAACCCAAGTGCCAGACACATAGCAACCAAAGCAAAAAGAAAGTTGTTACTTAAAACACACACAGAGACAACACAGCAGTCACACAAACACAGCAGGCAAAAAAAGTAACCATCTGATATTCTGAGACTCATTAGTGTGAGTCCTGTAACAGCAAGACTGAACGACCAAAAATGTAGACTTGTATATACCGAATCTAAAATTGTCATTCCTCAAAATATTCCTTTCTCTCTTACCTATGGCAAAACAGAGTTGGTGCATGTACATAAGAAGGGTGTAGGAGGCTTGCTGCCCACATCAGAGGATGTAGGGGGTTTGCCTTCCTGAAAAAAAAAGTTTAAGTGAAAACAGCGATGTTTTACTTTCATTGTTCTCCTGTATTTTTAGACTTTTTTTCTTAATTTCAGGGTTCACACTTATAAGTTTTGAAATTACAAAAGGGAGTAGCCAGCACATACACACTTGTCCAGTTTAGTGACAGAGTGCAGCAGTATTTTGGGCTTAGTAAATATCAGTACCTGCATTTTACATTACCAGCTTTTGTACTATGTCTTGTCAAGTTCCAAACACCAGTTTTACATTGAATACAGTTGCAAAAACATTTTGCCATTTGAGAATATTATCACCAAATAGAGGGAGCCCCAAATGTAAGGCGAGTGCATCGTAACAGCCATCTTTCTATATCACCAGGTTGGTTCTGTGCAGGGTTCTATTTTCATATGTGACTTTCACTTTTGTAGATTATTTCAATTGCCAAGTGATTTGTACTCATTATAGAGAGGAGTACATCACTTTGTATCCAAAATAAAGAGCAGTGCAAGACACCCCTGCAGGACAGCCTATCTCATACTGCTACTTTGAGGAGCTCAAAACAGACCAATAGCAAAAGCAGTTAGAAAGTACAGTTTTGTACCTACCATAAATGTAGATGTTCGAGTGCTCATACAGCTGCAGTAATTACAGACGGGTTATCCTGCCATCAGGCGGGTACTCGGTCAGCCGAATTCAAAAGTCTAGGTCCGGCATCGGTCGTCGTCGCTTCTCACCTGACGTCAGTGCGGCAGGGGTATAAAAGAGGCAGCCAACGCCATTTTCTTCAGTTTTTCTTGCCGCAGATGTCAGGTGCCCCCAGAAGGAAGGCAAAACATAATATTATGCAAACATGCAATGTAGATAAATCAAAAACAGTAGTTGCAAGCAAATACACCATAAAAGAATACCCCAAATAGGTTGTATGATAAAGGTGTTTGTCATAAGGCCTGTCCTAAGAGGGGATGGAGGGAGGGTAACCTGGACTGCAGCTGTATGAGCACTCAAACATCTACATTTATGGTAGGTACAAAACTGTACTATGTTCATCGTGCATACAGCTGCAGTCATTACAGATGGGTAGAATCCCAAAGCTAAGTAAGGGTTGTAGGTACTAAGCGGAACTAGGAGGGGCTAGGATGCCCTGCAGGACTGCTGTGGCAAAGCCCGCTCTAGATTTTGAGTATAGTGGAAGGTGGTAGTGCTTGGAGAAAGTGTGCACTGAACTCCAAGTAGCTGCTTCCAAAATGTCCTTGGTAGGGACCCCCCTGAGGAAAGCTGCAGAGGTAACTGTAGCCCTGGTGGAGTGGGATCTGATGTATACAGGCACAGATTTTCCATGAAATGAATAGCAAAAGCGTATGCAGTGGGCTATCCATTTTGAAATTGTCTGTTTGGAAGTAGCCTTTCCTTGAGCACCTGTAGCATAGAACACAAAGAGATGCTCAGATTTCCTGAATGGCTTTGTTCTGTCCAACTAATAACGAAGTTGTCTGTGAATGTCCAAGGAATATAGTAGCCTCTCTCCTTTGTTCTGTGGATTTGGATAAAAGCTAGGTAAATGAATAGTCTGATTCAAAGCTACACTGGATACTACCTTTGGCATGAAGGTTGGGTTGGTTCGTAAGGAAACCCTGTCTTGATGGAAAATGATGAATGGTTGCACAGCCATGAGGGCCTGTAGCTCCGAAACCCTGCATGCTGAAGTAATAGCCAGAAGGAAGGCTGTTTTCTACGACAAGTATTGTAGCTCTGTTGAAGAAGCTGGCTCAAAGGGAGGCAGGGTCAGCTTTTCCAATACGAAGTTGAGGTCCCAAGCTGGGACTGGTGGTTTCCGTGGGGGTTTTATATTTTTTGCCCCTCTGAGGAACTGCCTTAATAGAGGATGTGAGAATAAAGGAGGATCTGTATTGTATTGTGCAGAAATGGCTGAAGCGTGGATCTTGATGGAGGAGAAGGAAAGGCCACTGTTTAACATCTCAGCTAGGTACTGTAAAATTTGAGGTATATTTATTACCCAAGGATTCTGGCCCTTTTCTTGATTCCAGGAACAAAATTGTTTCCATTTGGCGGAGTAGGTTTTTCTAGTAGAGGGTCTTCTGGCCTCCAAGATGACATCCTGCACCTCCTTGGAGAGGAGAGTCTGTTGGGAAATTAAGGTATTCTCCATGCAGCTAGATTTAAGGTTTTGAGCTGGCTGTGAAGGGTTTTGTAGTTGTGCTGGGACAACAGAAGAGGAACTAGAGGTAGTATCCATGGTGGTGAGTGTGACAGGCTCTTTAGGAGAGGATACCAGTGCTGTTGTGGCCAGTCTGGAGCAATGAGAATCATTTGTGGCCTCTCTGCTCTGGCTTTTAATAGAACTTTGGTCAGTAGAGGAAGAGGCGGGAAGGCATAGACTGTCAATGTTGTCCAAGTGAAAGAGAGTGCGTCCATTTTCCAGGCCTGTGGATAATAAGTCCTTGAACAGAATTTTTCCAACTGGTAATGTCTGTGGGTAGCAAATAGATCTATATCTGGCTGTCCCCATGCCTGAGTTATCTTTGAGAAGACTTGAGTATGCAACTTCCATTCATGTGGGTCTGTCATATTTCTGCTTAAGTTGTTTGCCAGTGTGTTTTCCTTCCCTGGAAGGAATTGTGCCTGTAGTTGAATTAGTAATTCCAGTGCTGTGTTCCACAGGGTCATGGCTTGCCTGCACAGGGGGTATGAATGAGTTCCCCCCTGTTTGTTTATGTACCACATGACTGTGGTGTTGTCTGTCCTTATCAATAGCTGGCCTGGATGCAGTAGGTCTTTGAAGGTCATAAGAGCATTTTGCACGGCTAGCATCTCCTTTTGGTTGATGTGTAGGTGCTTCTCTTTTTGGGACCATTTTCCCTGAATGCACCGATCTGCCATGTGTGCTCCCCAGGCGTAGTCTGAGGCATCCGTTGTGATGATTTGAGTTGCTTGAGGTAAACAGAAAGGGAGACCTGTGTTTCTTTGGCATGCTTGAGCCCACCACAAAAATTCCTTTTGAAGGCATGGAATGAGTGGTATAATTGTTTCCAAGCTGTGGCTGTGTTGAGACCATAAGTTTTTTAGGTACCATTGTAGTTTCCTCATATGCAGCTTTGCACATGGTATTAGTAGGATGCAAGATGCCATGAATCCCAGAGCCTGCAGGACTTTCCTTGCAGTTAGTCTGGTTAAAGTTGCCATTTTGTTAAAGTACTGAGACAGTTGCCCTTATTTGTCTGGCGTGAGGTAGGCCATCTGGGTGGTTGTATTTAAGCTGGCACCCAGGAAAATTATCTGTTGAAAAGGTATTAGTTTTGATTTCTTTTTGTTCACTGTGTATCCCAGGTAGTTTAGCAGTTTTATTACAAACGCCAGATGCTGCAATAGAATGTCCTTGCTGTCCGCTTGGATCAGGCAGTCATCCAGATATGGGTAGATTTGTATTCCTTGTTGTCTGCAGAAGGCAATTACTGATGCCAGGCATTTCGTAAACACTCTGGGCGCAGTAGATAAGCCAAAGGGCAATGCAGAGAATTGGTAATGGGTTGAACCTGCAAGAAATCTGAGGTATCTTCTGCAATCTTGTCTGATAGGGACATGCAAGTACGCCTCCTTGAGATCCAATGTTACCAGCCAAGACTCCTTGCCCAGCATGGGAAGAAGCTGCTGTAATGTGAGCATCTTGAATTTTGGTACCTGTAGATATGTGTTTAGGATGGATAGGTCTAAGATGAGTCTCCAATCTTTGTCCTTACTTGGTACCAGAAATAGTCTGGAATAAAAACCTTGACCTTGTTCTTTTGCAGGTACCTCTCGAATTGCTTTCATATCCATGAGAGCGGAAATTTGTCTTTGTGCCTCTGCCCATTGATTTTGTGGCAGGTTTGGCAAGCCTCTCATTTTTGGAAGGGTGTGAAAGTGGAACCTGTAGCCTCTGTCTATAATGTCCAGAATCCATTTGTCTTTTGTAACAATGTGCCAGTTTTTTGAAAATAATGCCAGTTTTCCACCCAAAGGTGCTGCCATTATAGCTTTGTTTGGCAGGCATAGGGGGAAGTCATTGTGGCTGTTTTCTAAATGACTGTGGTCTATCTTCTCCACCTCTTGGGGTTGGTGCTTGCCACTGTCTAGCTCTGTAAGATCCTTGAGGTTGTCCTCTACCCCTTGGGCGTCTGTATGTGCCCCTTTGAGGTCTGCCCGTGGCTGGAAAGGACCAATTTTTTGAAGGCCAGTTTCTGCTGAAGCATGGAGGTTGTACCTGCAAGAAATCTTTAACTGTTTGCATAGATTTCGCTTTTTCCTCCATTTTCTTTAGTACCTCCTCAGCTTTAACACCGAACAATACATCTTTTTGAAGTGGTGCATCTAATAACTTTGCTTTGACATGATCTGGTAAGGTTTGCTCTTTGAGCCAAGCATGTCTACGTATGACAGACCCCATGACAGCAGCTCTACATGAGGCCTCTAAAACATCAAAACCACACTGCAAGGTATGTTTACCCACTTGCTCTGCTCCATGCAACAAATCCTGCAACTCTTTCAAATCTGGTTGTTCTGTTTGTGTCATTTTGCTTTTCAGCTGAGATAACAAAAACTGTTGGTACTTTAACATATGAAATTGACAGTTTAATGCCCTCATGGTTAAAGTGGCTGATGTATACACCTTTTCCCCCACCTTTCTAATGCTCTGGAATCTCTCTCTGAAGGTAAAGGGTTTTTAGCAGTAGAGACCTTTATCCCCTTGGGACCCTGTGAAATTGTTTCTGGGTCAGCAGTATGGCTTTTATAAAGGAACTGGTGAGAATCAGGAACCTGGTAATACCTGTCTGGTTTAACAGGGGCTGGAGGTAAGGAATCTGGATTAAGACTGGCTTCCGCGTACACATCATCCAAAATATCTAAAACAGGAGGGATAGCCAGGGGCCTATGCTGGGGGAGCAGTAGAAATTCCCTGAGCCTTTTCTTGGAATCTGAGTAATCTTGGCCTTCCCAGTGGAAGTGCTCCCTCAATGTATGCAGGGTGTCCCCAAAAGAGTAGTCCTCGGGGGGGAGACCGAGGGAATAGACTCCTCAGCATCAGAGTCTTCAAAAGGGGAATAGGCGTAATCCTGGTCCTCAGAATGGTCTGAGGTAATAGAAGCCTGGTCTGAGGAAGGGTAGTCTTCCTCCAATCTGGGTCTTTTGTCTGAGGGGGGTTGAGAACCACTGATGAGAGTTATCAAATCCTCAGCCATTTTAAGCATCTGTTTTTTAGGCATGGGGCCTTGAGAGGAGGTCTGAGGACCCTGTTTTTTAGTTTTCGTGGCAGCTTTAGATTTAGTGAAGGATTTAATAGAGAAGGTGGTAGGCCTGAAGATGCCTTCAGAAATGGCAGGCCTCACTAAATTTTCGGTTTCCCCGCCAAGAGAGGCGTTGGTATCTGCAGTGGGAATGGAGACAGAGGAGCCTGCGACCTTGGGTACAGAAGTCACCGGTAAAATAGTTTCATTGGTAGTCAGGGGCTGCGTAGGCGCCTCGCTGAGAACCGGAGAACTGGTAGTCGGCCTAAGCGTGGTCTCAGTACTCGGTGCAGACCTTGGATGTCGGGGTCCTTGTCTTTGCGTCTTTTGCCTAAAACTGGCGTAGGTGTATCCGACGACATGATATAATTAATTTTTTTGCCAAAATAATGAATGGTGAACTCCGCTCGGCGCTTAATAGTGCGCTTGTTGAACCTAGCACAGAAACGGCAGGCCGAGACGTCGTGGTCTGGCCCTAAGCAAGGTATACAGAAAGAGTGAAAATCCTTATGCGGTATTTGCTTCGCACAAGAAATGCAATTATTAACTTTGTCTGACATCGGTCTGAGGCAAGAAAAGTTTCCCCAATGGGGTACTTAGCTTTAAAGAAGACTTCGGCTGAAATACTGTTCGTAAATCTCAGGAGGTGGCCAACCGGCACTTGCGAACTGCTTCTGCTTCGGGCACCGTGCGGCAAGAAAGACTGAAGAAAATGGCGTCGGCTGCCTCTTTTATACCCCTGCCGCACTGACATCAGGGAAGAAGCGACGACAACCGACGCCGGACCTAGACTTTGGAATTCGGCCGACCGAGGACCCGCCTGACGGCAGGATAACCCGTCTGTAATGACTGCAGCTGTATGCACGATGAACATTCTAAGCACTTCTGCTATTACAATGTTTTGTCCTTCAGGAAGTCGTTCTCTCTCACTGGCTCCATCGTCAAGTCACTAAGAAAGAGAAGTTGCTGCAGGCAATTTGAGCTAAACAGACCATCTGTTGTCAATGTGATCTGGATTGCAAAGGAACTAAAAAAAAATGTTGTCAGAGAAGCAGGCTGAACTAGGGCAAAGGCTTATGGCCTGAAGAGAATGTGTCACTGAGTCACATTTGACCCACAGGATGGGTATCGGAGACCCCTGGTTTGAGTAATTGGGCAGGTATTGTCAAACCACAAGCATTAGAATGGTTTGCGTATTCTGATAGCAGATGGACCAGGCTGCTAACAGCATAGGAAATACATAGCAAAGGGCAGAAGAGATGTCCGTTGCTTATTTTAAAACTGTCTCGCTATGTTAAACTCATTTAACATAGCGAGACACTAAAAAAAAGCAACGGAGATCTTGCTTTCTCCGTTGCTTTTGCCCACAGCTCTGATGTACTGCAGTACATCAGAACTGCCGCGGATGCCAGACATCTGCGGAAGGGCAGTAAACAGGCATTATACTATGCCATTATTTAAGAAAAGTAACAGTTTCTTTTCTTAAATAATGTCATGGTATAATAGCAATAACCCACTTCTGGGTGTGGGTAATGCTAAATTTACCCACGGTTGGCTTTGTTTGGTCCCTCGGGCTTCGCCCTCGGGACCAAACCACGCCAACCGTGGGTAAATTTAGCATTACCCACACCCAGGCGTGGGTTATTGCTATAGTACTTAATGTATGAAGACATGTAAGGGGATTACAACAAATTATGCTCAAAGGTCCTGTAGACATAGCTGGTTTTATGACTGACTGATGGTCCTCCTTCAGGGGACACTTCCTAAGTATATCTGTGTCCTTATGAAAATGGATGTGGGAGAAAAATGGCCAGTAGCGATGACTGCAGGTAATGATGTGCCCTGGTGCCAGTCTGATTTAAGGCTTTTATTTTCCAGATATTGTGGTGATGTCTATAATTCTATAAATGCAAGGATTGTCATTTGCTCCTTGGGAGAAAGGGGAGGCTGATGTTCATAAAACAGTTTGCAGCTTTGTCTCCTGTTGGCTGGTTATGACCAAGGGTGGAAATTGGTGATTTAGTGTGAATCATGCCAATGTGTTGCTTTTCTCTCTTTCTCTCTTTCTCTCTTTTTTTCAGGATGCCTTCTTGGTAAATAATCCACTGCTGCAGATATTTAATGAGAGTACTAAGGAATTTTTACTCCTGATGGTTACAGTTTATTAATGTTATAACTTAGTAGGGTAGCTGACTAAAAAGTGCATGGAGTTTTTTTTTTTTTTTTTTTAATAATGGGCAAGCTTAGCTGGGCTGAAGTGATAAAGCAGTACAATGTGTGAGTTTTTCAGCATTATACTGTCATAGTCCAACAGCCACATAACTAACACCAGAGTGCTGATTAAGGTTGAAAGACTGTAGGGTGAAAAGCACCAAAACAACATGAAGATATTAACAATTAACTGCTCCTGTGATTCAGTAGATGATCAGACCTGGATGGGCAGCATTTTAATTTACAGCTGAGGAAGTGCAGCATTTCAACTCATTTTTTCATGTAAGGTCATGGAGTTCAACTGTTTCACCCTTACTGCTAATAAAAGATAGTAATTATATAGAAATATCCTGGCCCATGTGGTCCCCTGAGGCTATGCCATGTTTGTACTACTCACTGGACCCGATACACACTCTTTGTTTGGAATTACTCAGGAGCCACATAGTGTGTTGGATCCTTAGGTCCCTTTTGTGTTTTTAGTGTTTGTTTCTTATCAGGGATTGGCCCCCCCACCAGTCACTTTGCCCCTCTACCATATATGATGAGGGTCCTATTAGGTACAGAACCATGGACTTCTAACTGGATTTGGACCCCTCAAACTCTTGTAGGGCTCTTACAAAGCAGAGTAATGTTTTCTTTACTTGAACATACACAGCCTCAAAAAGCAGGCTCCAAAGTTTGACTTGAAAAGTGGAATGTACTTCTCCACTATTTTCAGGGCACACTGGTACGAGTTTTAAATTTTAGACTATTTTATAATGGGGCTATTTAGAATGTTTTCACAATTCTGATGTAGTGGAAATGATTTATTTTATGGTGTCTATTATGTTATGAGGTTTTGCAATGGCCCTTTACCTCCAGACTCTTTCCATTAATCCACTTTCAGTAGGTGAATTCAGATAGCCCTGACTCCCTAGCCCTGATGAGTTTCTAGCATTTGGTAGATTAGCTAATACAATTTGACTGTCCAGTCTATCCTGGCTCCACCGCTTCCCTTCAGAATGGCTGCTGTGAAGCCTCCGCCCAGGATCAGTGTGACAATTGTATAAATCTGAAAGTGTAATCCTTCAAATGTAGATATGATGATGTCTTTTGACAAAAGTGCTTATCTTTTTTAAGTAAAGCTGGATTTGATTTGAGAAGCTTTAGAAGCCACAGAACAATTATTTTTAAGTCCCAACATTTTTAAGTTTAGTTTTTTAATACTCTTAGCTACTGCTATTTCTTGTGACTTTCATATGGCTAGTGACAGGGGGTAATCTAATCAGGTGACAAGTATTTAGCCCGCACCAAAATGTCATGAGGCTGGAGTCTTAATCAAAGTGGTAATCTGGGCTGAACCCTTAATGGAGATACACTCTCTGCATTTTTTATGGTTAGTCCTGTTATATAACACCACAAGTTTGGTGAGCAGGGAAGTGTATACATGAGTCAACTTAACCTGAGCCTCTCAGCATGATGTAAGTACAGAAAAGGGGATAGCTTTTGTAGAAACACTGTTTAATATAAAGCATAAGCAAAAGTGTAAAATATATAGGATCGAATAAAATGGCATTTGTAAATTTGGGAAACAGAAAAATGCAAAGGAAACTGATCTTCACTATAGGTTAGGAGATATTACAGCATGTAAAACAACAAACAGGTGAAAATCATGAGTCTACCCAGTAGGCCTATGTATAGTAAATAACCTAATTCTTCCTCCTCCTCTCCACTCCCTTTCCTCTAAGCAATTTCACCTGCCCTAAAGGACCCAGTTGTCTTACCTTCTATAACCCATTCTAGTCACTGATGCTACCCATTAACCACAGTCTCTTCTATAAAGATTATAATACATTTCCCTTACCTGTGGTAATGCTTCCTCCTGCCTGCTCTGGCTTTCTTTACCATGTCAACCCATCGTACTTTTGCAACATAAAAGGACCACACTTTATTAAATATGAAAGTCTACCATAATATGTAACAAAATACAAAAAACACAAGACAAATAAAAAAATAAAATAACAAGCATCTAGAAATAATACAGCATAATTCCTTACTATTTCAACAGCAGGTGCAAGAGGTATGTGGTGGGACGTGGAACAAAAAACAAAAGGTATGCCCAGTACCCTATCCAGGTATAAATCTAATACAAAGCTGTGCAAGTAAGACTTAAATATATCTACTATTTAATCAATTCAGATTTTAGTAATGGAAATTAAACTTTTCAAAAACATGCCTCAGAATTTCAAATAATAATGCTTTATATTTCTGCATACAGTGATTTAAAAAAATATTGCCACACAGAAGACCATAATATTCACATTATCAGGTGCAAATTATTTTCCCCCAACTAATATAAAGAGATAAAGAAAGGGAACCCTAATATTTTAACCATATCTTTGTACACCCTTTTATTTCCGCTAACCTAGTCTCCAAAGCTCTAGAAGTTCCTTTGTTCCAAGTCTGACTTCAGTTCTGCATATGTCTATCCAATACTGACATGAGGAAGCCACTAGTGCAAACATTTACATCCAGTCTTTTCCTTCTGAACCTTTTCTTCCACATTTATCAATTCCTTCAAGATACTCAACATCTAATACAGCATGAAAAATGGTTGAGTTCCATCACCTGGTTATCACCTTTGTTGCTAAAATAATTACAGTCAGTAATCGCATAGTGTATAATTCTAACCCTTGCTGTGGCAGCAAGCTCCTCATGAACAAACTGTGGTGTAAATATAATCTCCATGTGCAACATAACCCTCAACAGTGTTTCTAAATTTTGGGGATTACCTGATTTGAAGGGGTATTTCAGAGCTACACAAATAAGGCTCCTATACATAGCACAAGAAGGAAACTATAACTCAAACTGGAAAGGGGTGCTGATGAAACAGGGGGAAGCACAAGAAACAAGGAGAGAATGGGATTTTAGCTGCAGATCCTTAAGGAGAAAAATAACCATACAGAATATTACATTCATAAGGTAGCAGAAAGTATTCTAAGAACTAAGCAAATACGAGAATGGAGAAAGGAAACTCTGCCAATTTAGGGATGACTACAATTAGGGTACAGTGGATAGGCAAAAAGGGGTTGGAATTTACTAGAGAAAACTGTCAAAGAATTCAAAGTATTGAAAGCAAAGATAGTAGAATGGGAAGGGGCCAAGAATTAATTTGGACTGCAAGCTAGAGATTGACTTCTCTATCGGGGATTGACATCAGAGTAAAGGCATAGAGAAAGAAATAGGGAATCCTATGCAAAAGACTAGCACTGGTAGAGTTTTTAGTAGAGTCTAGAACATAGGCTGCTGTTAGAAAAGGGACGATTAGTAGGGCATAAAAATATTGCATGATAACTATAGGAATCAATCAGAGGAGGTTAGAAAGACTTTGGAAGAGAGCTTGGATAAGCAATTCGAAAAGAGTCAATGGGGAGACACATGTATGGCTCGGAAATATGCAACAAAGTCTAGAAGATTTTGTATCTTTGCTTCAAAGTGTTTGCATATGTATTTTTGTACCCCAAGCAGACTCCAAAGAATGTTTCCTCAGGTAGTTTGAAAATGTTGCAGATGTGACAGAGAAGAAAGAGGTAATTGGGAATATATTTTTGGGAGTATGAGTTTGCAGACTTTAAAAACTCCCTGCAGACTACTCTATAAGAAATAATGGGTGAGCAAATTGGTGTAACCAAGAAAAGGATTTTTTTTTGAGTTGTGACATAGACTCAGAATTGTCTTGATACAGTAAGGCCTTGTTGAGTTTAATTTTGATGGCTGCCAAATAAGCAATTACAATAGAAATCAAGTCTAAACCAACTGTACTAGAAGTACTGAATATAGCAACAGTGATAAAAGAACTGGAAGTTGGATCTTTAGAAATGGGTAGAAGCAAATTACGCAAAAAAACGGGAATTGTGGGAACATTACATGTAAAATGATGTTTGGTGGAGGAATGAGGTTTAAGGGAAGGCAAGAATTGAATGAGCTTTTTGATGTTTGACTGGCAATGACTGGACAGATTAGAAGTGATGTATAATGTTTGCAAATTAAAATACGTCAATATGCTTTGTCTTCATTATATAACTGCATGATAGCCTATGTCATAAATAATAATTTAATAAAGATGCTTCTTGTTTAATGAAAATGTAATAAATATGTCTCTTGTTTAATAAAGAAAGAATAAGCTGCTTGAGGCTCAAGGTGGTTTGACGGAATTAGACATTCAAGAGGGAAATGGATGGGAGAAAGCAATGCAAGAAGACTATTTAGAAAATAAAATTAGATTTAAGAACAGGGCACTGGGACAGCTGTATTTTAAAAATAGTCAAAATACAGTCACAGATATGGCCTTTAGGTTGCATTAGTAACATATTGGTGAGTGAGTAAAATCAAGGACAAGGCAACTAATAAATTTCTCAGTTTCCTTTCACAGCTTTTTAGGCTTTCAGGAAAACTTATCAGAGGTTTTGTATACCAGAAAAGGAGATAAAGAATGGAAGGGAGGCAGTACTAGGGTATTTGAACAATAATAACATTTAAGCCCATGTGATGAACATGTTTAGATTCTGCCAGTATCAAAGAAGGAAATTAAAGCTTTAATGACCTGGCAATGAGTCCCTTATTTTCTTTATGTAAAACCATAGAAGCTGGCTGAAAAGGTAACACTTTAATAGTTAAACTAAAATAAAAAATGCATATCAAAAGACGAGTGCTTTCGCACTAGTAACAGTGCTCCTTCAGATCTAAAATTCACCAGACCAAGTAGATATATATACACATTAAGTAACCAATCAATGTTTTAACTATCTTAATTTAAGCACAGATTTTAAAGGCACAAAGTAATTTAACCCTTTTTCCTTATGTGCAGCAAGTCTGAGAATCCATTTTGTCTGTAACCTCTCTGTCTGTGACAAGTAAATTCTCAGTAACCATGAATTTAAAACTGTGTCCTGCCCCTTTCTTAACATACTTTGCTAGAGCATTCTTCATGTCTTGCCTATTAATATTGTAAAAGTGTTCCCTGATTCGGTCTGTATGGCATTTGTTAGTTTTTCCCATATAGTAACAACTACAGGTTTGACAGACAGCAAGATATACTAAATTCTATGTATTACAATTAGCAAATAAGTTAAATTCAAAAACCCTATGTGAAATTGGATGCACAAATAAACAATCAGTACTAATATATCTACAAACATGGCATCCGTTACAGGGAAAAGTCCATTTATTCTTACTTATTTTGTTACTCAAATCATCATTTATATTTAACAGTTTATAGCAGAGCAGTTTCTTAAGTGAAAGGGCATTCTTGAACACAAAACGCAGTTGAGTATCAAGCACATTCCTGCACTTATTGTCAGACATCAGAATACCACAGTGTTTCTTAACTATTTCACACACATGAGCTACATCACTGGAATAAGTCAAATACATCCAGAGTCCATTCTGAGTTAACTCTGTAATTGTCAGATTCCATATTGTTGGTGTCAAAGAATGGTCTCGCTCTATCTTGTCTGCAAGCAACCACATCATTTTGCATTTGTAGAATCTCAGAGTTACAGTATCCTCTCTGTCTAAACTCTTCTATTAAGACCTCAAAAGTCTCATACATTTCACTGTCTTTAGAATGAAGTTAGGTGTTCCTAAAGAACTGACCCTTCATAGTATTAGCTTTAACCCTCTTGGGATGCATAAGTTTTGCATGTAACTTGTTATTAAACTTGCATGATTTTTTATAAATTTTCGTACTAAAACCATTGCCAGAGATAAAGACAGAAACACCCAAAAAATCTATAGAATCGTTCGAACAATTATAGGTAAAATAAGAAAATCAGTTGTCATATGTAAATAAGTAAGAAACTGATCTAACTGTTCAGTAGAGCCTGCCCACATAAAAAAATGCGTCATCATCAAAATGTCCATAACATAAAATAAAATGACAAAAAGAGTTGCAATCATTAAAAATATACTGCTTCTCCCATTGTGTTAGTACTAAATTAGCGTAGCTGTTGGCACAGCTGGTGCCCATAGCTACACCTACATTTTGAATATAATAATCACCTGAAAAATAAAACACATTACATAAAACAACATCTAATGAAGGAATGGCAAGTCTTGAATTTAGAGACCAGCTATAAGTATATGGAGCTGTTAGTAAGATTTCTTTAGACCCACTGAAGACACTCTATGGACTGAAAGAATCCGTGATTTGGAATATGCTAATGAATTAAATAATACTCCTGAATATGTTTGGAAATTGGATGACCTGCTCTCGTGCATTAATGACATGTTTTTAATTTGGGCGGCCTATACTGAACATTTAGATCAGTTTTGTGCTTATTTACATATGACAACTTATTCTCTTAGGTTTACTGCATACTGTTACTGGATGCATATCAAAACTTTCAATTAAATGCACATGTTTCTGTGAATTATAATTTCTGTCTAGCCTAGCCCAGTTTTTATACCTTGGGGAATAATATTCCTACTACTGAAGTCACATCTTCCATAGCAAATATTTTCATAAAGTTCTCCAAAAATCTTCCCACATTTGCTATACTTTCCCCTTTAGCCCCCCCATACATCATCACTGTTGCAAATCAAATTCCACTCCCCACCTGCAAGTAGTATTCTCCACAGAAAGCTGATTATTTCTCCAAGAATTTTCTTAAGCTCTATTGTAGTAGTTTTAGGTGGAATATAAATACATGTCAGTGTAATCCTCCCTTCCTTGTCAGTAGCCTTTTATTACTACAGATCTAAAATTATTATCCTTTTCTCCTCTTCTATCACTATTGGAGCTCCTCTCACAATTAATATAAGTACAACCCTTTTTTGTCCCAAAAATTCCAATGAATAACCATCCTGAAATCCTTTCTTTATCAAATTCACATGCTCAGTTCTTTTGAAACGTGTCTCCTGTAGCATAGCTGTTTGCACACTGCATTTATTAATGTAGCTCATTGCTCTTTCTTTTTTGTATGTGTCTGTGAGACCATTCACATTTAAACATAATATGGGAAGTGTCACTATGATAACAAGTTATTACTCCCACTTATGTTTAACAGTTTTGTTTAATGCATCGTTTCAGCTTTTGTGCTACATGCCTACACTAATATTTGGCAGGATGATATTTTATACAGTTGTTTCCTGGCATATCCATTTGAATCTATGTTGCATCTTGCAAAACTTCTTGATTTAAAGAATACTCTCAAACAAAAATATAAATGCACCTCCAGAGCACCCTCAAAACCTATTAACTTAATACTAACACAGAAAAATGTGTGCATCTTCAAATAATGAAGTTTAACCCTCCTAATAAGAACAATTGTCCTAGACTGACAGCCATACTCACTGGCTTGAATTAACCTATAATGAAGGTTATACAAGATAAGATACATGATACAGTCTGTGCGTTTACTTCCACTAAGCGTTGTCTGTTTTTGTCTTATACTTTTTCCTCTCTCAAATGAGGAAAACAACTTGAATGCTTTCACGAAACATTACCTCCTAACCCTGACCATTTAAAGAAAGAAGTGTACTGTTTTTATTGTCCATTATCAGATTGTCTCCATAGAAATATGAGAACCAGATACACAGCTGAATTCCACTACACATATTGCAATGTAAACATTTAAGTGCTACAGGGAAATACTATTCAGTACTCATTATATTTAGTGTTCTTTTATTTATTTGCTTCCCCTTAAAATCTGTTATTAAACCAAGACAAGGGCCTTAATCCAGTCATTCCCCTAAGCAAAAATAAGAAAAGGCATATCAGTTTTACTTATACTGTGCTCTTCTGAACAAGCTTTCTGCCCGCTTTACAAATGTGTTTACTTTAGTATCCTTATTACACACACAATCATCTGAAAAAGCTTTACTTCACAGCATGCAATCAATGCCATGTATCATAAAAATACTGTTAACAACAGAAGTTTGTTTTACTTGCAGTTAACTCTTTGCTTCCTCTTCTCCTCTCCTAAATCTTCTTTCAGACATTAATGACATGAGCAAGGCACATGCTTTCAAGTCCCCTACAAGTTTAACAAAGTAAAAAAAGGCAGATATTTCCAGGTTTTCTTGTTCCATCATACTTCACAAATGCAATTAATGCTTTGCAATCCCACATTTATTCAACAATTTCTGAGTTGCTGATTTTCTTCTTGTTGACATCAGCATTGCCTTCACATAAAAATACAAACCACACACCCACTTTTGCGGAGGGTCTTAATAAACATCTACCCAAACAGCAGAGACCTCCAAGGCAGAAATGCACTTGACCAACACAACACTAATCACAAGACACATAACTCTCCTAGACAGTGTACCACTCAACCAAAGCCCCTAAGGCAAAACGGCATGCCCAACACACTAGTCATAGGTTTCTCGATAGTGAAACACATTGATGTCCCAACTCACTAGGCTGAATAAGGAGAAAGTAACATTCAGCTACCTGTAAGGTGCCAGGATCCACCACATAATGCACGCACTCAGGTCCCTCAACAACAGGTACAAATATGACTCAGTCATTGTACATGTGGGTGTGAATGACATGAGACGTACCTCTCTGGACTACATGAAAAGAGACATGGAAGAGCTCTCGGATTATGTAGCCCAGGCGGGAATGACCCTAGCCCTAAGCAGCATCCTACCATCACCCAAAATGATACCACAGTACAAGCAAAAAATGATTGATTTCAACAATTGGCGAAGTTTCGAGTGTCATTCTAAGGGGATCCAGTATCTGTCTGCCTGGGATGACATGATTGACAGACCTCGATGTTTTGCCAGAGATGGCCTGTGTCTGTCAGCCCTGGGCTTCTGGATACTGGCCAAGGCTCTTGCCACCCCTATAGTGCCTTTTTTAGGCATTGTTCCAAAGACCAAATTAGCACTGTAACAGCTACAAACAAATGCAACCTGAGGGTCATGCTGCTCAAAGCTAGATGTCTAAATCTCAAAATGCACTTGCTCAAAGCACTCCTTAAATGGAGAACATCAACATTTGTGCTGTAACAGAGACCTTGTTCAAGGCAGCAGAAAGGACCCCTGCACTACCAGGCTATAACTCTTTCCACACCTTTCGGCCCCAGAACATGGACCGAAGCTCCAAAGATGGTGGTGTTTCCACATTCATAAAGGATGCACACACCTCCAGACTGGTAGCCCACTATAACTCATCAGAGATGCTGCTAACATTGGGTAAGACAGCAATTCAGGTCATAGCCTGCTATAGGTCCCCAACCATGTCCCAAGACTCACACTCCATGTTCCTAACCATATTAGGGTCAAACCTGACACTCTCATACTAGGCAACTTCAACTACTCCTCCATTATCTGGGAAAAATACTCATGTACCAACTTGCCCAGCATTTCCTACAGTTCATTAATTCCAATGCCCTAGACCAGCTTGTTGTTACCCCACTACAGGTATCAACATCCTTGACCCGTTCATCACTAATATGGGCAACAATTGCTCTACATCAATAGTCAGCTCCTCCCTAGCTAGATCTAACCACAAACTATTCACCTAGGACATCTACACCCCCCCCCCCCCACAAAGGTAACCAACATGAGAAACTTCTCCAAAGCTAACTTTGGGCTCCTAAAATAGAGGTGGATAACTTCACAGCAGCCATGCAAAAGGAGAATAGTTGCATGACCGCTGAATCATACACCAATGCACTGTACAAACACATACACAAATGCATGGATCTCGCCATACCCAGTAGAACCAAGATGCTTTCCTCCAAAAAAAGGAAGCCAATCTGATGGTCTTCTGCCATAAACAAACTCTACAACAGAAGGAGGAAACAGATGTGGAATAAGGTGGTATTGGAAAGACTCCCTTATCAGCCTCAACAAAAAGTTGAGATCCCTCATCAAATCCTCTAAAGCTAGCTATGAAAACAGAATTGCAGCAGATAGTAAAGACAACCACAAGGCCTTCTATAGCTATGTAAAGAATCTCCATGGCAATACTCAGATTTGCTCTCAGCTACTGCACAATGGTACCTCCCATACCGAGCCAACAGATATTGCCAATATACTGGCCGACAGATTCATTTGCCAACTTTATACCTCTCTCCTCCTCCAAAGGACCAATCACAATACCAGTAGATTGCCAGGCACCCAGTATTACTGCTGCACAGGTTAAAACATCATTGTCCAAGGCCAAGAATACAGCTTCTATGGCACCTGAAAATATCCCCTGGCTGTGTTCAACATGAACTACAGAGTGAACTGTCACCTCACCTGTGTGCCCTGTTCAATCACAGCCTCACCTCAGGCTTTGTCCCTACTGAATGGTGCACTGCTACAGTCATCCATCTCCACAAAGGAGGAGCGACTACAGACCCTGGGAACTATCGCCCCAGTAGCCTGACGAGTCTGATATGCAAAGCTATGGAACATTATCATGGACCTAATAAACAAGGATATAGGAAATCTCTAAACTCTGGATCCACACAGTTTGGTTTTGTGAAGGGTAGATCATGCCTTCTCAACTTGGTCGACTTCTTTAGGTCAGTCACCACAGCTGTGGATGAAAGCAAGGTGGCTCATACAGCCTACCTTGATCTGGCCAAGGTCTTTGATACCATTCCACAGTCAGGAATCATAAAAAAAACTCACTAAGCTAGGTATCAACCCCTATATCACTAGGTGGGTTGCAAACTGGCTCACAGATCGAACCCACAGCGTGAAAGTAGCTGACTCCAAGTCAGACTGCCAACTAGTCACAAGTGGAGTCCCACAGTGTTTGGTTCTGGGTCCTCTCCTGTTTGGTATCTACTTCTCTGAAGCCCAGGCCAACACAGAGGGACTCTGGCTGACTAAGTTCACAGACGATTGCAAGTTGGAAGCTATTATTAACTCCCCAAGTGATGTTGACATCCTACAGAATGGCCTCACTGAGACCAACGACTGGTGGGAGAACCATGGCCTTAAGCTCACTGCTAAAAAATGTGTCGTCATCCCCTTTGGGAAAAATCTGGTTCCCAGGAATTACCACATTGATGGTAATCCACTGAACACAGAAGGCGTTATAAGAGATCTGGGAACAGAGGTTGACAGCAACCTCTCTTTTGATCACCACATTGCCACTGTGGTCAGAAAGTCCTTCTACGTGGCACATCTCATTAATAAGGGTTTTGCATCCAGGAAGAAAGATATCATAGTCTCCCTCTACTCTTCCCTCATTAGGCCAATCATCGAGTACAATGCCCCATTTGGCATGTACCTCACTAGACACCTGCAACAACTGGAGAGGCCACAAAAGTACCTCACAAAGAGGATCCTAGGCCTTAAACACTTGTCCGATATGGACAGACAAAAAACTCCAACTATTCTCTGTCTCTTATCAGCTACTTAGAGGCAATCTCTGTCTGACTTACAAAGCCATGTCTGACCCAGCTCTGTTAGAAATGCTACATCTAAAGAAATCCCAATCCCTCCTCACCACACACTCCAGAGACCTCAACCTCATTACCACAATCAACAGAACATACTAGAGGGACAGGTTCATAACTCAGAGACTGCCCATGCTATGGAACAGACTTCCCATACATGTAAAGCAGAGCACCTTGCTGACCCTCTTCAAGAGAAATCTTGATGAGTGGATGGGAAATAGAAAATTCAGCCTGGGGATAACTCCACTGGCTCTACTCAACCGAGGCACTTGGAACTAAGGTCGGGTGGCATGATGCCGGGGTAATCCTATGGCTAGGCTTGTAAAGGCCCCATGGCCATTAGCCGAGTACACACCTATGAACCTATGATCGCCATCCCCAAGTACAGTCACTGGTTCACTTCCAACGTACTCCTGGTTCTTCTAGTCAAATGTTATGCTTTTTTCTCTCTCTCTCAAGCATTTTCCTTTGGAACACTGGAAAAGCTCCAGTAAAAATATTCTAAAAATACCTGGATACAGCAGCTTGAATCTCACATCTGCTTCTTGACATTCCCTGATTGCTGACATAAATGTATTTCTCTTCTGCCTAATGTACAGTGATAATCATTTTCTGCAAATACTCTACTGTCTCCCACATTTAGTACTTTGTTCTTCTGCCACAGTTTTGTCAGAATCAATTATTTCTGCTGATAGGCACCATCTTTATTATTAAAGGTCTGGGTTGCTTTCTCATGGCCAGGTTTGGAGCATACACACAATGTGTCCTTTTGAATTAGCAACTCCTGCTGTGGAATACCAGTCCAGCTGCTTATTTGTGCTTTCATAAAATTAATCCAGTCTGCTCCTTCCAGTTTCTCTGGTAGAGTAAGAAGACTTAGGTTTTCATTATCTGCTCTGTCCTTTAATTCTACAATTTTGAAACATCTCTTCTTAAGCCGTCTCATACTCAGGCATCCTTTTCTTCATGTCAGTGTCTGATTTTTGCAGGTTTATCAGCTCATCTGAGTATCTATTTAGTTTTTTTCATTTTTTCCAGCCTTTTGTTATTTGAGTTGATATACTCCTTCAGTGTTTTATTTTAATCAGCTTTGAGCACATTTGACTTATTTTTACCTCTAGATTAATGGAAGTCATGTCTTGCACCAAAGCTGGATCTTGACTGCTTTTTGATGAACAGTCGCAAGATTCTTCCCAGCCAGTGTCTTCTCCTCACCTTTTGTGGTTGTTTTTCTTTTGGGTTCTTTGAATTTCTTTTTTGCTGGCATCCAGGCAGTGCTATTACTAGCCAGTTACTGAAATATACCCAAAAAGAAAATTCACTGACTCTCTCTCTCTCTTCTGAATTTCTGTTTTCACATCGGGACAGCTGAAATTAAAATGTTACTCAGTATGCGGCCATCTTGGAACTCCGTCAATCAGCTTAACATAAAGTTTTTCAAATCTCTTTTTTTTCATTCTTCCTGTACAGCTTTGTATTTGTCTTTTAAGCTGACCTTTTAAGCTTTCCCATTCATCCATCAATACTTCTCCAAGTTTATCAAATGATTTTGTCAATAAACAGAGCCATGGGCTCAAGCTCAATGCCAAGAAATGTATAGTTATCCCCTTTGGGAAAAAACAAGTATCCGTGAATTACCATATAGGTGGCAGTACACTAAACACTGAAAGTGTGATAAGAGACTTAGGGACACAGGTGGACAGTAGTCTCACCTTCGATAACCATATTGCCACAACAGTCAGGAAATCCTTCTATGTGGCACACCTCATCACTAAGGGCTTTTCATCCAGAAAAAAAGGAGGTCATTGTCCCACTGTACTCATCCCTCATTAGACCCATTATAGAATACAACGCCCCGTTTGGTATGTACCTCTCAAGACATCTGCAACAACTTGAAAGGCCGCAGAAATACCTCACTAAAAGAATCACAGGCCTAAAGCAGATGCCCTACGCTGACCGCCATAAAAAACTCCAGCTATACTCTGTCACATATCATCTACTCAAAGGCGATCTCTGCTTAACATACAAGGCCATGTCAAACTCAGAGCTGTTGGACATGCTACACTTAAAGAAATCTCAATCCCTCAGAGCCACACGCTCCAGGGATCTAAACCTTGTCATCACAATAAACAAAACATGCTGGAGGGATAGGTTTCTGACCCAGAGACACCCCAGACTCTGGAAGCTGAGTGCCTCTTTGGCCCTCTTCAAAAGGAACCTTGACGATTGGATGGGAGAAAGGAAATTCACCCCGCCGATCATGTCAGTCGCCCTGCTAGACAGGGGTCCAGGGGAGTAAATAGTGTGGGAAGAAATAGCCAGGGAATTGTTATGGCTAGGCTTGCATAGGTCCTAGGGCTGATAGCCTAGTACCTACCTATGAACCTATAAACCTGGCACCTAGCACCTGACTCATAAACATCTCCCCTTCTCTGTCCCTCTAACAGAAAATGGGAATGCACTGATGTTTTATATTAAATAATCAATTATTCTCAGTTAATTTACAACAAAAGAGGGGCATTGTCCATGACGTTGGTTATCAAGAAGAGGAGGAGGAGTGTGAGGGCAGCACCAAGGATCAAGTGGTGGAAACTGACAAAGGGTAATTGTGAGGTGGAGTTCAGAGATGAGTTAAGGCAGGCACTGGGTGGCAGTGAAGAGTTATCAAATAGCTGGGTAACTACAGCAGAGCTAGTAAGGGAGATGGCTAGAAAGGTGCTTGGTATCACATCTGGACAGAGGAAGGACGACAAGGAGACATGGTGGTGGAATGAGGAAGTACAGGAGAGTATACAGAGAAAGAGGTTGGCAAAGAAGAAGTGGGATTGTCAGAGAGATGAAGAAAGTAGACAGAAGTATAAGGAGATGAGGTGCATGGCAAAGAGAGAGGTGGCGAAGGCTAAGGATAAGGCATATGAAGAGTTGTATGAAAGGTTGGACACTAAAGAGGGAGAAAAGGACCTGTACCGACTGGCTAGACAGAGGGACCGAGCTAGGAAAGATGTGCAGCGGGTAAAGGTGATAAAGGATAATGAGGGAAACATACAAGCGAGGAGAGTGTGTTGAGGAGATGGGAAGAGTACTTTGAGGGGTTGATGAATGAGAGGGAGAGAAGGTTGGATGATGTAGGGATAGTGAATCATGAAGTACAATGGATTAGCAAGGAGGAAGTAAGGATAGCTATGAAGAGAAGGAAGAATGGAAAGGCTGTTGGCCCAGATGACATACCTGTGGAAGCATGGAGGTGTTTAGGTGAAATGGCAGTGGAGTTTTTAACCAGATTGTTTAATGAAATCTTGGAAAGTGAGAGGATGCCTGAGGAATGGAGAAAAAGTGTTTTGGTACCGATTTTTAAGAATAAGGGTGATGTGCAGAGCTGTAGTAACTACAGACGGATAAAATTGATCAGTCACAGCATGAAGTTATGGGAAAGAGTAGTGGAAGCAAGGTTAAGAAGGGACATGATGACTAGTGATCAGCAGTATGGTTTCATGCCAGGAAAGAGCACTACAGATGCGATCTTTACTCTGAGAGTGTTGATGGAGAAGTACAGAGAATGTCGGAAGGAGTTGCATTGTGTTTTTGTAGACTTGGAGAAAGCATATGACAGGGTGCCTAGAGAGGAGTTGTGGTATTGTATGAGGAAGTCAGGAGTGTCAGAAAAGTATGTAAGAGTGGTACATGATATGTACAAGGGTAGTGTGACAGCGGTGAGGTCTGTGGTGGGAGTGACGGATGCATTTAAGGAGGAGGTGGGGTTGCATCAAGGATCAGGTCTGAACCCTTTCTTATTTGCAATGGTGATGGACAGGTTGACAGACGAGATCAGACAGGAGTCCCCGTGGACTATGATGTTTGCAGATGACATTGTGATCTGTAGTGAGAGTAGGGAACAGGTGGAGGAGACCCTGGAGAGATGGAGATATGCTCTAGAGAGTAGAGGAATGAAGGTCAGCAGGACTAAGACAGAATATATGTGTGTGAATGAGAGGGAGGATAGAGGAATGGTGAGGATGCAAGGAGTAGAGGTGGCGAAGGTGGATGAGTTTAAATACTTGGGGTCAATAGTTCAGAGTAACGGTGAGTGTGGAAGTGAGGTGAAGAAGAGAGTACAGGCAGGATGGAGTGGGTGGAGAAGAGTGTCAGGAGTGATTTGTGACAGACGAGTACCTGTAAGAGTGAAAGGGAATGTCTACAAGAGGGTAGTGAGACCAGCTATGTTATATGGGTTGGTGACAGTGGCATTGACAAAAAGGCAGGAGTTTGAGCTGGATGTGGCAGAATTAAAGATGTTAAGATTTGCACTGGGTGTGACGAGGGTGGACAGAATTAGGAATAACTATATTAGAGGGTCAGCCCAGGTTGGAAGGTTTGGAGACAAAGCCAGAGAGGCACGATTACGTTGGTTTGGACATGTGCTAAGGAGGGATGCTGAGTATATTGGGAAAAAGATGCTAAGGATGAAGCCACCAGGTAACAGGAAAAGAGGAAGGCCTAAGATAAGGTTTATGGATGTAGTGAGAGAGGACATGCAGGTGGTTGGTGTGACACAGCAAGATGCAGAGGACAGGAAGAAATGGAAACAGGTGATCTGCTGTGGTGACCCCTAACGGAAACAGCCAAAAGAAGATGATGATGATGATGATGATTAACGACTTACACACCTCCACTCACCATGCTATTTTAGTTCAGTATGAACTTGATTCAACATTAATATGTGTGGCTTCAACAATAAATAAGTTCCAAGACATTATCCAAAAACCTTTCTCCTTTGTAGAAACCTGGCTCAAAGAATCAAACCTCCTACTCAACCCCAAGAAAACTAAGTTAATGCCTTTTACTTCAAAATGGTGTCAAAGTCAAAGGCAATTGTTTTACTATAAAGTCAGCAAATAATACTGTCATTGAAACTGCAACTCACAGTATACTTCTAGGCATTTTAATAGATGACAATCTCAAATATGACCAGCATATACTAAACAACGGAAGCTAGGCTCCCTTTATAGGATTAGTGGATTCCTTACAGATACTGCAAGGAAAAATGTAGCCACCTCCTTCTTACTGCCAACTCTCTTATACACCGCTCCCAACCTAACAAACCTAAATGATACTCAAAGAAAGAAACTTGCCTCCTGCTACAATAAAATTGCTAAATTTGCCACCAATCTTCCTCATAGGACTCAACATTGTCATAGCTTAAAGCAATTAAACTGGCTTGAACTATAAAACTGCCTAACATATTCACAACTAACTACAGCACACAAACTCATTCATCATCCAAAAAAATGTCATGCACTATACAACTTATTACTGACCTACTGTTCAGCAAGGGACCTCCACTCTAGTAACAAATTCTTATTCCTTACAAATAAGTCAAATAATGTTGCAGGAGACTCACTCTACTCCCAGTATGTTGTTACACTCTGGAATAGTATCCTCACACAAATAAAACTCCCCGACAAACTCAATAGTTTTAAAACACTGCTTAAACAACATCTTAACTAGTCCTGGTTCTGCACATGCTCATTGCAAGGTTGAGACTTTGTGTTCACTACATGATTATCTCTAAATGCTCTCCTTAAACCGAATACACTCAACTTCTCACTGAAATGACAAAACAATTTTTAAACATAACTGCTGCCTGTACAGTCCACTAAGTCGCACATGGGCTTTCTCTTTAGTAACTTCCACCTCTGTAAAATCTTAGAACGTATAAATGTAAAAAGAAGTTATGCATTTACCATAAGTTTCCGTCTGTGTTGTCCATTTTCATTCTTCCTCAACTGATTGGTTTGGATCCAACTCTACCATTGGTAAAGCTTGTGGCAACCAAAAACTCTCGTGCTTCTCCCTTACCCATAATGCACCGACCCCAAGTTACTTCAGATCTTGTTTGCTGATTTTTGCCAGAAAGGAAAAAATTATTATGCATAGATAAAGGAGGTGAAAAACTGCATGCAATATATAAAAAGACTATATCTCAATATAAAGAACAGTGATGTCCCCTAAAAATTAATTCTTCCAGAAGTTTGCAAAGGATGGGGGTTGGTGGGTGGGGAGTTGAGGAAGAATGAAAATGGACAACACAGATGGAAAGTTATTGTTAAGTACATAACTTCTTTATCTGATATTGTAAATTTTCATTCTATCCTCAAATGGGTGGACTCAAGGAAGTATGTTCCTAAGCACAGCTGAACCAAATGATGCTCTCCCTCTGAAGATCAGATGCAATTTGTAATGCATAACAAAGGTATGGGAGTAGCTCAAGTAGCTGCTGCGCAAAAGTCATCCATAGATGTCCTGTAAAGAAAAACTGAGGACACTGCCATGGATCTAGTCGAATGAGCTCGTACTGGTATGGTATGGTAACCCCCATTTTTTTTTATAAATACATAATATACAGTTAGCCATCTGGCTAAAGTTACTTTGGCAACTGGTTTCCCAATTTCAAGTCTGTGAAGGAAACAAACAACTGGGCTGTTTTACTTATGTCTTTTGTTCTATGCAGGTAAAAATTTAATTGTCTGTGAACTTCCAGTAAATGTAACACATATTCGCCTTTGTTAACAAATTTGGGGAAGAAAACTGGCAAATGAATGCACTGATTGATACTGGATTGTGACACTACAATCACTGGTGATTGGGAAGAAAGGATGCATTGCATTAGTTCATAATGTAACTCTATCCTTGTGAAAAATCAAGCATGGAGGCTATGAAGACAATGCTTGAATTTCTGAAATTCGTCTAACAGATGTAATGGCTATTAGAAAAAAAAAGTTTTCCAAGTAATATATTTAAGGTCACACTTAGCTGCAGATTCAAATGGGGAATGTATAAATGCCTTTAAGTACCACATTAAAGTCCCATGGGGGAGTAGGGTCTTTAAAAGGAGGTCTTAAAAGCAGAGGGCCTCACAAGAAATCTCTGCACGACTTATGAGAGGCTATTGAGGAACTCTCAAATCCAATGGGAAAGATAGATATCACTGCTAACTGAACTTTAATGGTTGAGGAACTAGCTCTTTCTTTAAAAAGTAGAGCCAAAAAATTCAAGGATCTTATGTATCGGAGCTGAAAAAGGTTCAACATGATTTTGATGTGCCCAATACACAAATCTTTCCATTTACTAGAATAGAGTTTATGTGTTGAAGGCTTATGTGAAGATAAAAGTATATGTTGGACAGGGTAAGACACCATAGGTGGTCTGGCTATAATGGAATTGGAAGGCGTCAGCCTGAGGTTTGATACGTCTGGATGGCTCATGCCACTGTCCAGACTTTTGTCACTGGGAATCACTTTGTGTGAAAGCCAGGTCCAGAGAATGCTTCTTAAAGGTGGTGGCAGAGAAAACTCCTTGAGTACAGCCAAAATCCTCTAAGTTGGAAAAAATGCATGACAAGCTTCACAGATTTATCATTACCCAGATGTTAAAACATCCCAAGATCAGCCAATGAGAACGTCTTCAAACTTCTGCATAAATGTTCCTGTACTTCCTCGTGGATGGTAACTGAGAAGTGTGCTCCTGCCCCAGGCGTATACTCAAAATAGTCGGCAGACTCACTATCTTTCTGAAATATCAAACAGTGACCTAAGAAAGCTAGCTACTCTCTCACCAATATTACCCTGTTCATGACAGTACACAAGCAATTAACTCTGAGAGCCGGCTGCTGCTATGTAAGGACCACAATTCTCATTTAGACAGATTTATTTAATGCAAACCAGGTTCAGCTTTTGCAGCAAATCCAAAAAATGGCAGGCTTATTGCATATCACACTGGCATCAAACAACAGTGCTCTACATGAGGCCACAGGAGTGAAGGGCCTGCCTAGAATGAATGATATAAAATCAGAAACCTAGGTATGCTGAAAACACTGGGTGAACTCAAAAGTTCCAAGATAAATAAAACAGATTCTGCTCTTCTGTTAGACTGGACATCCAGACCATAATGGTTTGAAAATGGGTGAATGGACTTCCAAGCAAGCAAAGAAGAAACACATTGGCTAGATGCACTCTTAAACAAAGGAAAAGAGTGGCATCTGCTGTTACACTTTTAGAGCAAAATATAGCTGAACAACCCCTTGGAACGATCTGACTCCATAACTGGATTCCTCCGTTTCCTGTTCATACATGACACTGCTGATCAGACAGTTTTTGTGGTCTGGTCCATTGGATGTAGTACAATACATACACTATTTGTGTACATTCCAAGTACGCATTTTTTACTTCTTACTCTCTAGTTTAGGAAAGAAGGTGGGCTTGGCTTTAGCACAGTCTTAAAGATAAATTTAGGTATAACAAAGAATCCGTTCTTAACTATACCCTGTCCTCATCAAAAACAACACATGGTTCTTTACACTTAAGTCTCCAGTTCACAAGTCCTTTTGGCTGATATGACTGTAGCTAAGAAGACTTTCCAGTAAATATATCAAAGGTCTGAGCTGAGTGAGAAGAACTGTGTAAATGACATCTGTCAATCACTGCTGAAGGGTCATCCAAATGTCACGCATTGGTGTCTATGCACGCGGGTGGGCACACACACACACACACATGCACACAATCTGTTATATACACTAATAAAGTTCTGACCAGCTCCACAAATTTAGAGCTATACAGCCCTTCCTATAACCCAGATTATGTGAGTATGAATAGTGGCTCAGGCATTGGGTTCCCTGGCTGGAGTGAGAGAAATAAATAATGAGGCTCTAGCCTCTTTGCCTTTCACAGGGAGGAGGGTGAAGTGGCATGGTAGATCATGTATGTGCGGCAGAATTGCAAGTGGAGTCTGAAAATATAGTAAAGGATTGAAGGAGTAATGGATGTTTTGGAGGTAGGAGTGGCTTAACTAAGTTATCTCCAGCGGAAATAAGGCACCACCCCCTCACAGTACTGCTTAATGCAAATCCCACCTGGATCACGTGCTGAGCATGCGAGGGCATATGGCACTGGCAAGTAAAAACCCCAATTCTCCACTACGTAACTCTCAACCCATCAAGGGAGAGAGGGTGGGGTGACTAAATAAGAAAATACAGATGCTCTAACTGAGCAGAGCTGCAAAAAGATGTAAAGACAATATCACACATGCCCATATCCACAAACCACGAGAGAGAGATGAGAGTGTACATATGGTGTGCATACACACAAACTAATAAAGGTAACTTGTATCCTATATGCTAGAACACACAAACATTTTAAGTATATTACAATACCTAAAATATCACACACACACACACACACACACACACACACACACACACACACACACACCCACCCACCCAAATACCGTTATGCACCCGAGTGCAAGCACACATGTGCACACACAAAAAACATGCCAATTCCGAAGTGAAGCCACAATGAATACATGTATTCTTTCTGTAAGCAAAAGTGATCGACTTGCGTCAATGCTAGCATTACCTTTGCAAATTTTGGCTACTGGCATTTCTTTCATTTGCCAAGCTGTCATCACCTGGAGGGGTTTTGGCTAATCAGGGAATGATGATATGACATGAATCCAGATGTTACTGACAGCAGCCAATAGAGTATGTCATTAATTTATACTCTGGCTTTTTTGGTAACATTTTTAAATAGCTATACAAAAAAAAAAATAGATCCACAGACTGTTACCAGTATATAATCTCAAATAATTTCTGTGTGTTTTGTAGAAACTAGTTACAAACTACTTAAAATGGAAGAATACGTGCGTTTATAAACTAGGAGCACAGGACCCTTAACAGAGGACGACCTTTCCACACTGCCACTTTATGGGTAGATACTGCCTGACCATTTCAAAGATGTTGTGAGGATGTGACGATTACAGTGGAAGTAACTCTTAGTATGATAGGGATGGGCAAAAGTATGCAGAATACATTGTAGATTACAGTGTTGAGCAATAAAGTGCTTGGAATAATTATGAATAGTGGATTCATTTATGTATTTATTTATTTTACATTTGTTGACCGGGCTAGTCTAACTGGATATACTTCATTTTCAGTAGGGGCCAGGGAAGATAAGCTCCGAGGAAGTAAAAATATAATCACATTATACAAAGATTAATTTGTATGTTAAACATTGCAAGAAAAATAAACGGAATAATCACAGTGGTCGTTTGTTCATAGAATAGTGCTAAATATACAAATACACTTAATACAATGCAAATGTAGTTGCAATACAACAAATGTAGTTGCAATACAACATATAAAAAGATAGCAGCTGAGTTAGATAATATGTTAGTAAACAGGTTGACATAGAGAAGGAAAACAAAAAGTAGGGGCTGTAATAATCAGTATGAGTTAATAACTAGTCTGCTTAAAGGAGGGTGGCCTAATGGTTAAGGTGTTTGCCTTAGAAACACAAGGTGCAGGGTTTGAGTCTCACAAGGGATAATTGGCTAGGCTTAAAATGTCTTGGAAGGGCAATTAGCCTAGTACTAATCTATGAACCTAAGTGTGTCTGCATACGTATGTCAGGGTTGGGAGGGTGGCCTGATGGTTAAGGTATTTGCCTTACAAACACAAGGTGGCGGGTTTGAGTCTCACAAGGCATAATTGGTTAGGCTTAAAATGGCCCGCAACGGCAGTTAGTCTAGTACTAATCTATGACCCTATCAACTTATGAAGAAACTAAGAGGATGCAAGTAAAAAAATCTAGAAAGGTCATACTTATTTATACTTCAGTAATAGTATTTAATTTTTTTCATTTCAAAATAAAATTGTTTACTTCATTCATTTCAGAAATCTCATTAAATTTAAGCCAATATACACAAATAAAATGTTGAATGATAATTTTACATTTACTTTGTTTCCTTTATTCCCCTCCAAAAATAATTTTTACACTGGCATGACAAAAACGTAGCCTATAACTTGATTCTTCATGTGACATCTTTGACAGGGTTGCAGTGCTGCTCCAAACTGTGAGCCACTATATTCAAATACATGAGAAGAAAATTGTTCAAGATATGAAAAATAAGAAAATCCAAATAAATTCTTGGAATACACTCTTCAGAGCAATTGGAGAAAAGCTGACATCTGGCATGAGCATACATAGCTATATAAATGTGTACTGCTATAATTCTTGCCAGTTAGAAGATAATACCTAGTCAACAAAAGTAAAGGGGTATGTTCCAAAGTTACACTTCTTCTCACCTTTGGGATATAAGGGAAAAGACGGGGTAGCCTTTCTGGAATAACTGTTAACTAAATGTAAGAGAACTGTAATTGCAACCCTTCAGGGGCCCCTACTCTTTTTTTCACTCAGTTCGCAAGATTTCTTTTTTGTGATTATGTTATAATTTGCTAGCCAAGAGTGCCTCACATTGTTTGCATTTGCACCGTGCCATATATCCTTTACTTTCTGAAATTGATGGTATCAAATTATTACTTCAGTACAAAGGGTAGCATCACAAATAACCTTTACAGGCACGAACACTCTGTGCTTTTCAAAAGGCTTGAAATACCTTTAAGTTCATGGTGTGTTCAGCACTGCTAAATTCTGTATAAATATTTTGACTCTCTGTGGTTCTTAAAGGAAAAAGATTAGTAGCTCCACTTGACCTATTACATTACTGATTCATGATTTGATAATAAAAATTACATTGTTGTTTACACTGCCTTTTATCTCTCAATATTACACCAATTACTGTGATTGTCAGAAGTTGTTTAAGTTTGGTATAGCGACAGATCTTGAACACATCAGTTATAATTATTTTGCATTTGACACCTTTACCAAGTTTGGTAACAAATTCAGAGCTCTGCCTTTTCCGAAGTGTATTATGTTGTCAAACTTTGAAGACATCTGTCTGGAGGATATAACACATAAGTCTTATGACTACTACAGCACATTATACAACTACTAGGAAAAATGAGTGATAAATTAAAACACTACTTTGAATGCCTAAGTACACTGCATTGTGACTATGGTTTCTATATACAAAAAAGGGCAGAATTTGTTGGATGGACAAAATGCATTGGACATTATATGTTGGGTAAGTAAGGACAAAACATTATTTAAGAAAATGCAAATAATAAAAAGTATCTTAGTGCTTGCTTGCAACTTAAAAAGCCTCAGAGAAATCATTTTAAATACTGGTCATTAAAGAACATCTATAAGTTATTACTTTCAAATTCTTAACAGACAAAACGTTGTGCTCCATCTTGCCAGAATATGGCAACTGTGTGGCTCGAACAAAAAAAAACAGGGCAATTATCGACAATAAGTTGTTCTCCTTCTGGAAACTGCTCTGTGTCTGCTCAAAAAATAGGGCTGCTTTGAGTATTGAACAAAGAAATGATTTCCTGTGTTCCCTTACCTTGCTACTCCTCTACAATATTTGTTTTGTTTTTTCTTTTATCAGCGCTTGGAAAACTGATCATGACATCATTCCCCATACGCACCTTTGCCATGCATCAACTGGGAAGCCCATTTTCCACGGTGGGAAACAAATCTGCAGGTTGTCACAAGAGGTTTTCTACATGTAAACAGGACTAAACATATCTGAACTCATTTCTAAAAAGTTACACCAGCTCAGATTCAACTTTCTTTTTTATACTATGGCAAAGCTAGTGGGTGGACAAGCACCTGGCACTGTCGGTATGGCAGTATGATGAGGGGCCACATTACTGCTCAGAATATAACACAGCTGTCAGAATATGCTTTGACTCTGAGGGTGGATGATACAGCTCTTTGTTACTGACTATAATACAATATTCATAGCCTCATTTCATAAACCGCAGCCTTATCTATAGCTTCAACAACAAACCAATTACAAAACATTTACTTTTGCCCAGTTCTTGCAGGATTTACTGCACGTGAACAAGAGTCTAACTGATTACCTCAGAAAATGTAATACACAATGTAAAAAGCAACAATATTTTGTAAACGGCACAAGCTTGTAAGCTTCCTGGAAGTCATAAACATTTGGCATCAATCTGCTGGCAGTGCTAACATGTTGACATGACTTTCAACTGTGAATATTAGTAAAAATTACTGAATTTCTCTCTGAAACAGTTCTGTTGACTTACAGGATACAAAGGGCTCTGCCCTCATCACTTTGTTTTTCCATTCATTTCAGAGTTCCTTACCTGCCTTATCTCTCCTGCATACACAAGCTGCCTGCAGCTATTCACCTAAATGGATGCACACAATCCACTCACTGTACAGCCTGAATATTGAGTCTGCTAATTTCAGTGAAATCCAGATTATGCTATTCTCGATGAGAAGGGATACAAAATATACAACTCAACACCTCATCATCATCTGAGAATTAGTGTAAGTAAACATAACATAACTGTGCATTTCAGTAGACAGCCAACTTTCCTAACCTGTACAAATTATACTGAAGGTACAACACAGGGAGCAAGTTTCAGACTTGGTCAAGCACAGGGATCTCTTCTCACCATATGTGTTATTTAATGTCACATACAGATCCCTACCTGTATCCCAGGAAACTACCTTCAAGTAGTGCACCCGGTCAATAAAAGATGCAACTAGGAAGATGGGAGTGGTTTAATGCCAGTTCACTCATCCTAGGGGACGGATGGGATTTCATGCCTGGCTGCAACCGACTGATGGCAGCTTTGTAGTCCAGACAGACATGATGAACAGGTGCTTGTGAAGGAGCACTACTAACAAACATCACTATATCGTGAATACTGTGCACTGCAGAAGAATTAGGGTAAGCCAGTTATGCAAAAAAATCACTAGGATGACAGCCTATCTCAACTTATCTCTTGCCCAACTAGTAGTGTTGCTATGGCTGTGTGTGTGTGTGTGTGTGTGTGTGTGTGCGCGTGTCTGCATAGTGGGCCAGCCTGGATAACAAACGGTTATTATTTATATGTATATATGCATGTGTGTGTATGTGTGTGTGTGTGTGTGTGTGTATATATATATATATATATACATATATATATATATATATATATATATACAGATCCATTACCAAATTTAAAAATTTCAAAACATCGAACCTCTGATTACCAAAGCCCAGAGGATCGAGGTTTTGAAATATCGAGACTTGTCAATGGAGATCGCTGTACAGTGCAGAAAGGGAACTTTACCATTCTCTTCACTGTAGTGCGATGTTGGAGTTTGTATATTTAAGTAGCAGGGGGAGTTGGGGGCACAGCCCCTCACATGGGGGTTCAGGGCAGCTTGCCCCCCCTTGCAAAAATGTGAAATTATAACTTTCAACATTTTGGATATTTTTTTACTTTCGATATTTCAAAACATCGATCATCTGAGCTTCGGTAATCACAGGTTGAAATTTGGTAGTGGACTTTTACATTATATATATATAGACACACACACACATATATATATATATATATATATATATATATATATATTTATATATATATAAATATATATTGCATATATATATATATATATATATATATATATATATATATATAGATATATGGGTCTACTTCATTTGATCAAAATTTCATTTGATCGAAAACCAGTATTGAAGGCATAAAACTGGGATATGTCCCCCTCCCCAATGTCGTGCGACCCTGGAGTTGGTATATATAGTTAGGGGGGGGGGGGGGCACAGCCCCCCACCCAGTTTCCTTTAAAAGAAGAAAATAAAACAAAAAGTACACACAAACCCCTAACTATATATACCAACTCCAGGGTCGTACGACATTGAGGAGGGGGACAAATCCCTGTTACTTGCCTTGAATACTGGTTTTCGATCATATGAACTTTCGATCAAATGGGTTTATACATATATATATATATATATATATGTGTGTGTGTGTGTGCGCGCGCGCGCACGCGTGGAAGTACTCATGGCCATTAGACTGTTTATAAAACTTTTCAAGTGATCCTAGTGCTTGATAACAATAGTTTGTAGTTACTATTGACAAGGGATATCATCCTTTCTACTGGCAAATTAAGAACACAACTTCACTGTAGTAAAAATTTTGCTAATTGTGGTTCAAGAAGAGACAGGGAAAGTTGAAGGGCTACTAGGAAAATGGTGTGCTTTCTTTTCATCAAACAGAGATGGGTTCAGTGGGCCTCTCTATGTACAATCCCCATCCGGCAGAAGCCGGAAGGTAACTTATACCCTGTAGGAGTCTCAAAGGGGCGGTATCATACCAGAGTGTCATAGGAAGATGTGTACAACTGTACTGATGTTAATGCATGCCTCCATGTAAACATAAAATAAAATGAAAGGATCTGTAGATCCCTTACCTTAACAATCAGTGACCTCGGTGACAGTCTAAAGAAGGGGCATGGAATACAAAGTTTGAAGTGCAAGGAGTGGATGAAATAAAGGCTATTCTATGACAGAATATCAGGTGGAGAAAGTCATGGACATAAACAAATAAAAACTATGAACTTACTATAATGAAAGATCCTGATATCTTCCCCCTCTATCTATCTCAACTATTGGGTCATTCTCCCTCATGGTTGATCGAAGCTAGCAAATTTTCCACACAGAAGTTTCTTCATTGTTTGAGCTCCCATTCTCTCCCATGATGCAGTGCATATTCTCTTTTTCCTCAGATCAAGTTTGCCCCCATCATATATGCAAGTACTGAGCAGGTCTGGAAAAAGGATTTCAGGCTTTAGCTGTACTACGTCTATCAAGGAAAAGTAGCAACAATTTGGATGGAGGATGGAGGGAAGGTTGTTGAGATGGTTGCAGGAGGGATGATTAGGATGTACTGTTACAGGTACATAATTTTTTTATCCTAAATAACCTCTTGTGTCCATCTTGAATATTAGGGCAGAATCCCCAGCTACATTTTTCCTGGGTGACATCATGACAGGATACCTCTGAGAATGGTAGAATCAAAGGGCATTTTAGATATTGATATGAGGTTGAGCTTGTAGTATTTGATTAAGGTATGCACTGTTGACCAGGTTGCTACAGCACAAATGTCATCTACACAGGTGGACTTGAAGTAAACCATGGATGCTGAGACGGATCTTGTGGAATGAGCTTTGGGTTGCGAGGCTAATGGTTTGTTATGCAGAGAGTAGACAAAGGAAATGCAATCTGAAAGCCACCTAGATAAAGTTACTTTGGAGACCTTACTTCTATGTAAGAGAATAAGGTACAAGAAAGACAGTTACCTTTTCTGAATGCTATTGTCCTTTGAAGGCAGAACCTGGCAGTGGATGCACATCCAAGAATTTTAGCAAATGCACTCCTTTGTTAGAATGGTTTGGAAAAAAGACTGACAGATGAAGGGTTTGGTTTATGGCTGGCTCCAAAGATGGTTTAGGAATAATATCTGTCTGGTTTATGGTGGTCTCCAAAACTGGTTTAGGAATAAAGGTGGGATTTTAACTGAAGAAGATTCTATCATTATGAAAAAATAGATCTCATAGCTTGTTGGGCAAAGCATGTAGATCACAAGTTTGTTTTGTTGATGTAACTGCCCCCAGCTGTAATGTCTTCTAGAAAAGGTATTTCAAGGAGCAATTGGAAGCAGGCTAAGAAAATGGATTTGTAAGAGCATGAAGAACAAACTTAAAGTCTCCATGAAGGAATGTGATCTTTGATGGGTGATCTGAGCACAAAGGTATCATTAAGAAAGGCCTTACAAGGATTTTTGGAAGGCAAAAAAACTGGAATTGAATCCCAGATAAAAATTTGAAATGGCAGCTAGCTGAACCTAGACAGTAGACTATCTGGAACCTATGTCAAAAAGGTTAGGCAAGAACTGCAAAACAGAGGGTACAAGGGCTGACTGTGGATCCAATTCTTGTTCTGCTTGCCAAAAAGAATCTTTTTCCATTTACTCCTGCATATTTTTCTGTGCAATGCTTGTGTGAGGCAGAGAGAATCTCAACTATTCTCAAAGACAAAGTTGGACTACTGGTCATTAATGGAGATAGAGAAACCATGTGGTTAGTCTGAGGGAGTTGTTCTCTAGATCAGACTGTATGAATGGGTAATGTAGAATTGTGTGTGTGTGTGTGTGTGTGTGTGTGTGTGTGTGTGTGTGTGTGTGTGTGTGTGTGTGTGTGTGTGTGTGTGTTGTACCTTTAAGAAGTGTTTCAAGGACAGCACGTGCACATAAATAGCAAGCAAGTGCTAGCTTCAATGCAATTTGAGAGTGCAGCCAGAGAGTGAGCATGTAAGAGTGTGACAGCTAGTTTATTTATAGGTTTATCCAAGTTATTAAGCTTCAATCCTGATGCGTTTGTACATAATAAAGCTGCTTAAACTGAACCCATGAATGCTTGTCTGTTTTATCCTGACTGGACGAGTGACATGGAGTTAGAAGGGGGATTCCAGAGACTGCTTTTCAGAGCTACGAAGTGCAGAGTTAACAGTAAAGTTAAACTAAGAGAACTGAGCACAAAAAAGGGCCAGAAACAAATCAAAGGTAATGAAAACTTGTACGAGCAATTTATTTATTAAAAAAGATAAAATGGAGCATTACAATGGCACAAACCACATTATTAAGCAAGCAAGAGGCACAAAAAGTGTGTTAATTAAATGAAATGTTTAAAATTAAGATATTTGATAAAACGATTATCAGGAAATCACATAAAGGGTTTGAAGTTATCTCAGAATTGCAAAACAAGCATGTTTAAAGTACAAAAGGCATGTTTAGAGTAAAACGAGCACAAGAAAAGTATAATGGATATGAAAGATTAAATGAGCAAAACGAATATAATAAGGGCAAAAGGGCACATTAAGCATATATAAATCAAGGAGACTGCATGTTTTCCTGCAAATTACTGTGTTTTGGGCATAAACTACTATTCTGCATTGACTGAAGCTAATAAGGGCATAACTAGAGTTATTCAAAATATCTCAAAGTGTGTAAAAGTGCTTACAGTGTGTGCTTAGTGCTATGCATTTATTCCAAAGAGTTTATTTGTGTGTAAAGTGCAACTGTTTCATAAAGTGCACTCAAAATACAGGCATTTAGAAAAGTTTCTTGTGCTGAGTGTGTCTATTCGCAGAGTGCTGCCATTACAGAGCGTTTCTTGTACTGTAAAGAGTTATTTAGCAAAGTACAGCCATTTTGGGTAAAGTCTCGGTGTGCTATGTACTGTTTATTCACAAAGTGCAGTTACTTCGAAATGTTTCTTACTCCAAGCTTCTGCCCAGTTTATTCACACAGTGCAGTTATTTTGAAATGTTTCTTACACTGATAATAGGTACTTTCTTACAGTACAGTGATTTCAAGAGTATTCTTCTGCCCAAGAGACTTTTTTTGCAAAGTTCAGTTATTCAGAGGCTTGTGTTACGGGGCATAGTTACAAGTACTGGCATAAAAATTCAGGCATATCTGCAAGCATGCATGTTCGTTCAGTTAAAAGTGGACTTGGGTTGCATTGTGTTTTACTGTGATTTGCTGGCATGGCAGACGGATTTCGAAAGCCATCACCACTTGTATTTGATCAGAATATTGCAGAGAATTGGAGAATATTTGAGCAAGGGTACGATGTTTATATACAAGCACCTTATTCTGACAAAGATGCACACACCAGGGCATTCATTTTGTTAAACTTAGCTAGGTCAGAGGCCACTGAAAAAGAGCGTTCATTTGTGTATGCACCAGCAGTATATGAAGGAGAAGGTGAAAACCATCAAACTGTTGTACAGGTTGACTCAAGGGAAGACCCCAAGTGTCTGAAACATAAATGTACTGACCCCCCAGACAAATATTACACTGGAGAGGCATTTGTTTTACACAAGAATTCAAAAGCAATGTGAAACTTTTGCAGCTTACATTACTGACTTGAGAAGCAAAACTAAAACGTTCAGGTTTGGAAACTTGAAAGATGAGTTAATAAAGAACAGGCTTGTGTGTGGTATTAATAGTGCTGCAGTGAGAAAGATTTTCCTTCGTGACAGTGATTTAATGCTGACAAAGCTACTGAGATTTGTCAAATCCATGAAGTTACAGAATGGCACACACGTATGCTTGCACATAACAGCATGGTTTCAGCAGGCTCCACTGCAAATGTAGACAGCATGCAACACGTGTTTAGCAGAAGCAGCCCTAAGCACATGGCTGTAACCTCTGCAAGTGTAGCAGGTAAAACCTGTAGTGTTTCAGCAAGTTTTAAGACTAGTTCAGTGAAAAGGAGATGCTCAGTGCAGTACAAGGGTGAGTCAGCAAAACCCAGATCAAGCTTTATTGTTATCTGTCGCAACTGTGGTGCCAATCATGAGTCTAAAAGAGAATAGTGCTCAGCATTTAGTCAGCAATATCACAAGTGTAAAAGAATGGAACCATTTTCAAAAGCTTTGCAAATCAAGCAAACCTCACACAAGTATAAAGAAAGGTCACTCAAAAAAGCAAGTTGATCATACAGAAGGCTACAACTTTGCTTTCTACGTAGATGGTGTGTCAGTGATTGGTGAAAAGGTTGATGCAGTAAATTTGTTGGCAAAGAATGAAGTGTTTTGTACTGTCCAGATCAATGGTAAATCCACCAAGCTCAAAGTAGACACTGGTTCAAAGTGTAATGTTATGTCAGTGGACACATTTGCCAAAGTGAGAGCTGGTGAGAAATTTAATGTGGCCAGTTGTGCAAAACTTGTTGCCTATGGACGTGAAGAAATTCCAACAGAAGGCTCAGTAGTGCTTTCATGTTATTTGGCTAGGAACTGCTACAGCTTGCTATTCTACATAGTCTGAAGACCTGTGCAGTCATTGTTGGGTCTCAGAGACAGTCTGAGAATGAGTCTGCTTTCCTTTACCAAAGAAGTTCATCATATAAGCACATGTCCTAGTTCCAATTTTACTGAAGCTGTTTTCTCAGAGTATGCTGATGTTTTCAATGACAAGTTGGGCAAACTTCCAGTTGTGTACTCTATGCAGTTAGACCCAAAGGTCAGTCCAGTGGTCAGACTGGCAAGAAAAGGTCCGATAGCTATGCAGAATAAAGTCAAAGCTCAGTTGGATAAAATGGTGCAGCAAGGTGTAATTTGTTCAGTTACAGAACCAATTGAATGGGTGTTGTCCATGTCAGCAGCCCACAAAAAAAGCTCAGATGAAATCAGAATATGCATTGACCCAAAAGATTTGAACAAAGCATTAAAGAGACCACATCATCTTATAAGTACAGTCGAGGAAGTCACAGCCCTAATACCAAATGCCACTGTTTTTCTGCCTTAGATGCAAAGAGTTAATTTTGGCAAGTGATGCTTGATTGCAAATCTTCATTACTTACTACTTTCAGTACTTCATTTGGAAGATATAGATTCTTCAGGATGACATTTGGAATAAATTCTGCAAGTGAAGTCTTTCAGCGTGCAATTGACCAAATTTTTTCTGGTTATCTTTGTGCCACAACAGTAGATGATTTATTGGTTGGAGGCAATGGTGAAGCAGAGCATGACAGAAACCTTAGAAGAGTTCTAGACACAGCACATGAAGTAAACTTAAAGTTCAATCCTTTGAGGTGTAAATTCAGACTGCCAGAAGTTACATATGTAGGTCACTTATTTACTAGCACTGCCTTGCAACCAGATCCGTTCGAGCAAGCAGACATTCTTGAAATGCCAGCACTGGATAATGTTCAAGTTTTACATCATTTTCTTTTTCTTGGTATGGTCGGCTATTTAGGCAAGTTTATACCAGACTTCAGTCAGTTGACAGTGTCTTTTTGAGAGCTGACGTGCAAAAATATTACATGGTCTTGGGTGGAACAGCATCATTGAGCATTTGAAGACCTTAAGCAGAAAATTGCCACCCCACCTACATTAAGATACTATAATGTTGATAAAAGAGAAGTTATGTACTTACCATAATGTTCCATGTGAGTTGTTCATCTCGCCTTCATTCTTTACTGATGGATTCGGAGCTGATCCCTCGGCTCCAATATGGCCAATTGCAAAGCTCAAGGTCTTCAAATAGCTCGAGGCCAATTCCCTATCCCATGATGCACCTGGAATTACCTCAGATCTTGTTTGCTGCGTATAATAATACCATATGTCATTCTTTCACTCCCAAGAGAAAGGTATAGAAGGATTGAGTAACAAGGATGAATCCAGCATCTCGGTCATCTAACAGCCCAGGAGGTGGTAGGAGGGAGGGACATAAAAAAGAAAGCGAGATGAACAACTCACATGGAACGTTATGGTAAGTACATAACTTCTTTATGTGAAGTTGCTCAATCTCGCCGTTCATTCTTTACTGATGGGTAGCGTCCCAAGCACTATCAACCTCAGGTGGCTCACTGGAGTATATTTTTCAGGACTGTGGATGCAAAGGAGGCCCTGTCTCTGGAGGCCTTGTCAACTTTGTAATGACTGATAAAGGTATGAGGCTTTGACCAAGTGGCTGCTGCACAAATGTTATCAATGGGAAGTTTGGCAGAAAAAGCAGATGTTGTAGAAACTGCTCTGGTTGAGTGAGCTTTAATGTTATGTTGCAAAGGCATATTGGCAGCTGAATAGGCAAAGGTGATACAATCAGATAACCATTTAGACAGAGTTGTTTTAGCAACTGGTCTACCCTTCCTGGAGTCAGAGAATGAAACAAAAAGCTGGTCTGATTTTCTGAAATCTTTTGTTCTATCCAAATAAAATCTGAGCTGTCTGCGAACATCAAGTTTGTGCAGCATATACTCTAAATTGTTCGAATGGTTGGGGAAGAAGACTGGCAAATCAATAATCTGGTTGAGATTGGTTTCAGTGCAAACTTTGGGCAAAATGAGGGGTTTGTTCTAAGTGAGACTCTGTCAGCATGGAATATCAAATATGGAGCCATGATGGATAAAGCCTGAAGCTCCGACACTCTGCGGGCAGATGTAATAGCTACCAGAAAGATGGTTTTCCATGATAAAAATTTGAGGTCACAACAGGAAGCTGGTTCAAATGGTGGAAGAATTATCCAGAAAAGCATAAAATTTAGATTCCATGGAGAATAGGGAGATTTCACAGGTGGTCTAACATGAAAAGTCCCTTTGAGAAAAGCTTTGGATAACTTGTGAGACATGATAGTCAGCTCTTCAAATCCAAGATGAAAATTAGAAATAGCAGTCAATTGAACACGAACTGTTGCTGCTGCAGCTCCTTTGTTAAAAATCATAGTCAATAACTCTATAATGGAAGCCATAGGGGTTTGGTAAGGATCAATATTATTTTTAGAAGCCCATATAGAAAATTTTTTCCATTTGCTAAGATATAGCTTCCTAGTAGAAGATTTATGAGAAGATAAAATGATCTGTTTTGTCTCACTGGAGAGGTTATGGATCCTGGCTATGATGGGAATTGGAGCAGCCAAGAGAGGGATGAAGATCCCCCGATGAGTGCGTCAGAAGGTCTGGAACTGGGTCCAGAATCCAAGGGTCCTCCAAAAGATGAAGTCGAAGGAAGGGGAACCAAATTTGACAAGGCCAATGGGGGGCTATTAGAATGATGGCCCTTCCCAGGGTTTTTGCTTTCTGTAGAACCTTGGGTATCAACGGGATTGGTGGAAATGCATAGAGGAGACCCAGACGCCAATCATGTACGAGTGCGTCCCTTGGGGCTTCTCCCAGAGGGGGAATCAGGTCAAAGAAGCTTCTGCATTTCATGTTCATGTGACTGGCAAAAATGTCGCAGCAAGGCTGGCCCCACCTACAGAATATCCTGTCTGCTATTTCTTTCTTGAGGGACCACTCATGGGACAACAAGATAGCCCTGCTGAGCTTGTATGCTATCACGTTGGATATCCCGGGCTTGCGTTGCCAACAGAAAGCACTGGGTAGAAACAGCCCACTGCCATACTCAGAGCCTCGTGACAAAGGGGGTAAGACCTGGGTCATCCTTGTTTGCTCAAATACCAGACCACTACATGTGGTCTGTCTGAATCACAATCATACCAAGAGGAAGAGAGTTCTGAAAGTACTGCAATGCCAGAAGTACTGCTCTCATCTCCAGGACACTGATATGGAGATGCGTCTCTTGATCAGACCATGTGCCTTGGGCTGTCTTTCCCTGAAAATGCCCCCCCACCTTATCAGGGAAGTGTCCGTGGTCACTGTGGCTGCTGGAGGGGAAAGCACAAATGGGCGTCCTATCGTGACATGAAGTGAGATCAACCACCACTGAAGGTCCTTTTTGCTGGAATTTGTGATCATTACAGTGTGAGACATGGGAAGCCTTTGGTAAGACCATTGAGTGAACAACAGCCATTGTACTATCCGCATGTGCATACGAGCTAGTGGTATGGCTAGAATTGCTGCTGCCTTCATGCTTAATAATTTCAGAACGTCTGATGCTGGTGCTCTGTCTTTTGATATCAGAACGCTGACATGCTGACGAAGATGAAAGACTCTTTCTATTGGAAGCCTTAGTGTGGTAATAGTGGTGTCCAGCTCTGCCCCGATAAAAACGATATGCTGCAATGGCGACAAGGCAGATTTTTCTGAGCTGATTGTAATGCCCAGATGATTGCAGAGTGACAGAGTGGACTCCCTGGATTGAATGAGTTGATGCCTAGTGGTGGCAGTAAGGAGCCAATCATCTAGGTATAGAAACACCTGGAATCCTAGACACCTCAGGTGAGCCATGACCACTGCCATGCATTCGGTGAACACTCTGGGGGCTTGTAGTGAGACCAAAGGGCAGGGCCCGAAACTGGTAATGATTAGCTCCCAGCTGGAAGCGCAGATGATCCCTGGATGGCCTGGCCATTTTTATGTGGTAGTACGCATCCTTGAGATCTATCATGCACATCCAATTGTCTTTCCCTAAGAAGGGAAGTATAGACTGAAGCGTGACCATCCAGAACTTCTCTTTCTTTACGTATTGGTTCAGTCTGCTGAGGTCCAATATGGGTCTCCAGTCCCTCGTCTTCTTTGGAACCAAAAAGTATCTTGAGTAAGTTCTGGATCCTGTCTGGTCCGCTGGGACTGGTTGGATGACTCTTTTTCTTAGCAACGTTTGGACCTCTATTGTTGCCTGTTCCTTGTAACTAGGTGGAACGTCCGGGATTTTTTTATGGGTGGAGGGGGTGTTGCGAATGGGATGAAGTACCCTCTGGAAATTATACTTTGTACCCAGCTGTCTTTTGTTATTTTGAGCCAGGTGTCTGGATACAATTACAATCAACCCTCGACTGCCTCCAGAGCAGGACAGTCGGGCCTCCTCTCAGGAGCGCTGGTAGGGCTTCCCAGAGAAGTGATCACTGTCACCTTGGTGTTGCAGACCCCATCTGCCATGACGGTGGCGTTTTCCATTATTGCCCCCTCCTCTGTCTCTGGAGGGGGGTTCACCATGTGTATCCTGAAAGGCTCCTTGGGCTTTTCGGAACCACGTTTTTCCTCCCTTTTTACCTTTAGGGTAGGGTCAGGGTAGAAAAATGGACCCCGACAGCAGACAGAGTCTTTTCGTTCTGTTCACACCTGGTTAAGGTTTCCTTCACTTTAGGCTCGAAGAGGGATGAGCCATCAAAGGGAGTGTTCATGAAGGATGACTTGAAGGGCTCCACGAAGGAACACAAGCGCATCCAGGAGTGTCTCCTAAGAGCAACTCCTGTACCCGCTACCCTACTTATTCCACCAGCTGCATAAGAGATGAGGCACATGGATGAGTTGACTACAGAACTGAGGGCAGCAAGCTGAGCTGCAACTTTGTCGGAAGCTCCTGCAGCCACTGTACCCTGAAGAGCATCTCCTAGCTCCTTAAGGAGATCTCTTTGTAACCTAGTAAAATGGGTTAAATAGTTGAGCGAATGAAGAGCAAAGGTCGCTAACTAAACATGCACTTCCCATATCTATCCATAATCATGGAGTCTCTGTTAGGAGGATGGATAGATGAGGAAGTCTCAGACATTTCCTTTTTGGTGGCTGTCGCCATCATCATGGCATCAACTGGAACACCTTTTGTTAAAAATGGTTTGTCAAGGGGGCAGAAATAAATTTTTCAGGCCTCCTAGGGACAGACTTCATAGTATCCGATGACTCCCAAGCCCTTCGTGAGAGCAGCTGCGTCAGCTCATCAAAGGGCAGAGACACCCAAGAGGTGGAGGGCTGAGACTCAAAAGCCTTCAGGAGAACTGACTCATCCTCAGTAGGGCTTCTGGACTGCCAGTCACCCCTCTGCATAAGGATTTCAAGTATCTCAGCAAATTAGATATCCTCAAAGGGGGCCGTGGGGACATCTAAGTCAGTATCTGATGTTAGAGACTCCTGAGGGGAGTCTAGATGTTTCCTCTTACACAATCACTTCCTGGGAACCTCATCAGTGAGAACTTCTGGTGATGTCTCGGAAGAGCAGGGGCCTCCCAATGGGGCTTCCTGAGGCTCTGGGTCTCTACGCTTGGTAAGGATGTGTGAGGCAGAAGCAGACACAGGTGCTTTAGGGGAGGAGGAAGGCAGACCTGAGGTCGAGGATGTCTTAGGAGACATGACTCTCCTCATGCCATCGAAAGCACCTCTGCTCCGATGTGAGGGAACCGATCTGAAGATACCGTCAACACCCCCGGCACCGGGACAGTGGGCTCCAAACCAGAGGTAGGAGCCAAGCTCATCCGAGCCGAAGCTCCGAGAGGGAGAGTCGGAACCGATAAGTCGGTCCGACAATCCCCCCCGGACCCGACTAGAGAGCGTCAGCCCCTAGAGTCCTTGATCGGCACCGAGGACATCAGAGTGCACTGAGCTGAAGACACTGGAGCAGGCATCTGCTCCAAGGGTTCCACTATCATCAGGTCTGACTCCTCTGGCTCCGAAGGACCAGCATGGCTCGGAGGAGGAATAGTCTGAGCTGGTGCAATGGTCTTCACCTCCGAAGCCATTTGGGTCGAAGCCAATAACATTTTTGTCAAGGCTGGTGCCAATAACATCTTCTGCACCACACGATCCACATCCAGATCTGACAGGCTCATAGAGGACCGAGAGGAGTGCACCGAAGTTGGTACCAATTGAAGTAATGGACTCTTTGGAGCTTTGGACACCGGTTCCAAGACTGGGAACCAACTCCAAAAGGAAAAGACTGTCGGTTCTTATGGCAGTGGAGCCAAAGTCAAAGATTTTTTTGATTTCTTACAGTCCGAAGTCTTAGAAGACTTTGAGGACTTGCTGGATCCATCTTGGTCACTCAAAGCTTCTTGAAACGAAGGTTTCAACAACCCTCTGTTGATAAGTTTTCTCTTCCTTTCCTGAAGGACCCTTGAGGAGAAAGAATGACAAATAGCACAGCTGTCTTGCAAATGCAGGGCTACTACACAGTATACACAATTCACATGGCTGTCTGTTACAGACATCTTTTGGCCACACTTTGGGCACTTCTTAAACCCAGACTTGGGATGCTTGTCTTGGTCAGCCATTGGAAAACTTGGAGAAGAATTACTATCACAATAAACAATTCTACAGTAATCAGCTACCAAAAGCCTTAAAAAATATCAGGCTAAATCACACACACACACGCTGAAATGCAATGTAAATATAAATGCAAATATAAATGTGACAGGAAAAGCCTTTACTGTCACCACAACTTTTTAAACACACAATAATAGCAGGCTATACAGAAAAAAGGAGATAGCTGCTAAGATATAATATCCTGTCTAAATATACAGTCAGACAAAATTACTGTTAATAATAAAACCCAGTAATTATACATTTAAGCCTTTCCTAAACAAACTAAAGGCTAAATACACTACACAGAAAAACTGCACACTAAAAAGTTTTTAGCAAAATAGTGACAAAGGTCACTGACTAAGCACACTCTACTGACTAGCAAAGTGTTTAAACTAGACCTAAAACGAGAGGTCAACTAGAAAAAAAATTTAAACAGACTAAGGGAAGGAACTAAAGTACAGTAACACACAGTATAAAGCTGTAAGAACTTTAATAAACTACCTAGACTATTTAAACTATCTATCTATGTAAATGTAAGTAGAAAATAAGTAGAAAAACAATTTTACTGGCCCGAGCTAATGCAGAACCTCCGATCTACTGCAGCGGCAAACTAGATCTGAGGCAATTCCAGGCACATCATGGGATAGGGACTTGGCTTCGAGCTATTTGAATATCTTGAGTTTTTCAATTGGCCATACCGGAGCCGATCCCATCAGTAAAGAATGAATGGCGAGACTGAACAACTTCGCATCCAGTAACTCTTTCCTGTGATGCTTAAAAATTTGGTCTTGACGCAGTTATTCTTCAAGCGGGCAGACCAGTAGCCTATGCATCTAGATCTCTTACCCAACTGAAATGCAATATGCTCAAAATTGAGAAAGAACTTCTGGTAATAGTATTTGCATGTTCAAAATTTCATGCTTGTATTTATGGTCGAGCTATTCAGATTGAGACTGATCATCAACCTCTAATCACTATTTTAAAGAAGCCTATGCATTCAGCTCCAGTGAGATTACAAAGAATGTTTCTCAAATTGCAAAAGTACAACTTCAAAACAGTCTGTACAAAAGGCAAACTTCTTTATCTGACTGATACCTTATCCAGATCGCCCAGAAATAAAACGGAACAGCTTAATGCAGAGAATTTTGACTTTGATGTTATGGAACTGTGCAATATTTTTATCATGAGACTAGATGAGCTAAGAGATCATATGATGACTGATCCAGTTTTGCAAAACCTCCACTACTACATCAATGTTGGATGGCCGTCAAAGCAATCTAGTGTACCACCTTTAGTGCAAATAAGAAGTTATGTACCTACCATAACGTTCCATGTTAGTTTGTCTTCATCTCGCCTTCTTTCTTGCTGGATGGGTTCAGAGCCGATCCTCGGCTCCGACTCGGCCTTTTACTAAAGCTCGAGAGCTATTTACCAGTTTGAGGCCTCCCCGTATCCCACAATGCTAGGCATCAGATATCCAGATCTCGTTTGGTAGAGCTAACACCATGGAAAAAAACACTTGTTCCCACCACAAGGTTTACCTACAGTGCTACAAACAGAGGAGGATGTAACCTAAAAAAAATTCAACCATAGGAAGAAGGCCTCAAAAGGGATTCTTCTCGGTCCTAACCAGGCTAGGGAAATGGAGGGTGGGACGCAAGAAAGAAGGCAAGATGAAGACAACTAACATGGAACGTTATGGTAGGTACATAACTTCTTAATGTTAAGTTGTCTATCTCACCTTCATTCTTGCTGGATGGGACAGTGTCCCTAGCACCTTAGCCCTGGGTGGCTTATCGAAACAGACTCTTGAGCACAGTGGAACCAAAATCAGCTCGACTCCTGGACGCCATATCCAACCTGTAATGCGAAATGAAAATATGAGGAGTGGCCCATGTGGCTGCAGCACAAATAGATTCCATTGGAAGTCTAGCCTGAAAAGCTACCAACATAGCCAATGCTCTGGTGGAATGAGCTTTTGGTTTTGTAGGGAGTTCTTTATGTCTCAGTTGGTAGATCAAGGTAATAATAGAGGCCAGCCACCTGGACAAGGTTACCTTAGAACCTGGCAGGCCCTGCTTGCCCTCAGCGTAGGCCAGGTAGAGTTGATCTGATTTTCTTGTCTGCTTGGTCCTATCCAAATAAAAACGTAATTGCCTGTGAACGTCCAAATAGTGTAACTTTTGTTCAGCTCTGTTTGAATAATTAGGAAAAGAGACAGGAAGATCAATAGCCTGATTGAGATTTATCTCTGAGGGTATTTTGGGTAAAAAGGAAGGATTAGTCCTGAGTGAAACTCTATCTTTGTGAAAAATAAGATAAGGAGGATGAATACAAAGGGCTTGAAGTTCCGATACTCTTCTGGCTGAGGTGATGGCTACTAAGAAGAGAGTCTTCCAGGAGAGTAACTTTAAGGAACAAGAAGCCGCAGGTTCAAAAGGAGGGAGAATCAATGAAGTTAATATCAAGTTCAAATCCCAAGGGGGGGGGGGATATTTAACCGGGGGTCTAAGTAAAATAGTCCCCTTAAGAAAGTTCTTACAAAGTTTGTGGGACATGATACTGGACTCTGATAGGCCAACATGAAAATTTGCGATAGCAGCCAATTGGACCCTAATGGTGGCAGACGAGGAACCTGCTCGAAAAAGTTCCGCCAAAAAATCTAAAACATTATGGACAGGGGCTGTAAAGGGGTCTATCTTTCTAGCCTCTGCCCAGAAAGAAAAACGTTTCCACTTACTAGCATGTCTTCCTAGTAGAAGATTTGTACGAAGAAAGTATGATTTCATGCACTGGCTGAGAAATATGTGGAAGCCTGGCTAAGGTTGGAAGTGGAGCAACCAAGCTGTGAGTTTGAGAGAGTGAAGGGATTGGTGCAGCCCACCCGACCGATGGATCAAGAGGTCTGGCACTGGGTCCAGATTCCAGGGCTGCTCCAGCAGGTGATGATGTAGGAATGGGAACCAAATTTGTCGAGGCCAGTAAGGAGCAACGAGGATCATATCCTGGATCCCAAAGCGGTCGCTTTTTGAATCAGTTTTGGAATTAAGGGAAAAGGAGGGAATGCATAGAGAAGACCCCGGGGCCAATCGCGAACTAAAGCGTCCCTGGGGGAATGGCCTGGGAGGGGGAAGAGAGTGAAGAAGTCGCTGCACTTGCTGTTGAGAGGGGTTGCAAAAATGTCGCAGCAAGGTTGACCCCATCTGCAGAAAATTTTGTCCGCTACTAACTGATTGAGAGACCACTCGTGAGGCATAAGGATTGCTCTGGTTAGCCTGTCCGCTATGACACTGGACTTCCCGGGGATGTGCATTGCTATCAGACACCATTGAGAGGAGATCGCCCACTGCCAGAGTCTGAGTGCTTCTCGACATAAGGGATAGGACCTGGTTCCGCCCTGCTTGTTGATGTACCACACTACCGACATATTGTCCGTCTGAACTGCAATAGTCCCGGTAGGTAGAGAATCCTGAAGAGCTTGCAATGCTAAAATTACCACTCTCATCTCCAAGACGTTTATGTACAGATGGTACTCTAGGGGTTGCCAAGTGCCCTGGACAGTCCTGCCCTGAAAATCCCCCCAACCCGATCAGGGAGGCATCCGTTGTCACCATGGCAACCGGAGGAGGAAGGACAAACGGTCTGCCCTGAAAAACTTGAGGGGAGACCATCCACCAAGAAAGGTGGTCTTTGCATGATTGGGTGATTATTATGTTGTGAGACATCGGAAGCTGTTGAAAGGACCATTGGGTAAAAACCATCCATTGAAGAATCCGCATGTGAAAACGAGCCAGGGGAAGTAACATGATTGCTGCTGCCATGAGACCCAAGTTTTTCAGTGCAAAGCTGGCCTGAATTCTCTTGCAATGTAGTAACATTTGAACATGTCGGCGAAGATCTAATACTCTTTCTAATGGAAGTTTTGCCGACAGTTCTTTCGTATTTAATATGGTGCCTATAAAGGTTATATATCGACAAGGTGACAATGCAGACTTTTCGAAGTTTATAGAGATACCTAGCCCGGAGCAAGTTTGGATGGTATAATCCCTGGCTCGGATTAGCTGATGCCTGTTGGAAGCAGTTAGGAGCCAGTCATCTAGATAAGGAAACACCTGGAATCCTCGCCGTCTCAGGTGAGCCGTAACCACTGCTATGCATTTGGTGAACACCCTGGGGGCTGTGGTGAGACCAAAGGGCAGGGCTCTGAAGTGATAGTGACTGGCTCCCAGCCAAAAGCGGAGAAACCTCCTGGAGCGTCTCTTCATTCTGATATGGTAGTACGCATCCTGAAGGTCTATGGAGCACATCCAAATGTCCGGACCCAAAAAGGGTAGAATGGACTGAAGCGTGACCATCCGAAACTTCGTTCTTTGAACAGATTTGTTTAACCTGCTGAGATCCAAAATGGGTCTCCAGTCCCCTGTTTTCTTTGGTACCAAAAAGAACTTGGAGTAAATCCCGGATCCTTGCTGGTCTACTGGGACTGGCTGGATGGCGCTTTTTTCTAGCAGTTTTGAAATTTCTAGTACTGCTTGTTCCCTTAGACTGGGTGGAACATCTGGAAGGGACCTGTTTGTTTGCACGGGGGTGTGGACAAAGGGGATTTTGTAACCCTCGGATATGATAGACTGTACCCATTTGTCTTGTGTGAGGAGTCACCAGGCTTCTGGGTACAGTGACAATCTTCCCCCGACTGCCTCCGAGGGTGGACAGTCGGGCAGCCCCTCAGGGGTGCTGAAAGGGTTTGTCAGAGAAAGATTCTCTGCTACCCTGATTTTGCGGACCCCCTCTGCCCCTCGGGCGGCGTCTATTGTTGTTCCCTCCTCTGCCCCTGGAGGAAAAATCGCCACGTGTCAGGCATGACTCCTTGGGGTTTGCGAAACCACATTTTTCCACTCTTCTGACCTTTAGGGTATGGTCTAGAGGGAGTAGAAAAACGGACTTCCATGGCAGAGAGTGTCTTGCCTTCTTGCTCACACCTGGTAAGGGTATCCTTCACCTGTGGTCCGAACAAAGCTGAACCATCGAAGGGGGTATTGGTGAAGGACGCCTTAAAGGGGTCAGGAAAGTTACATAACCGCATCCAGGCATGTCTTCTCAAAGCCACGCCTGTGCCAGCAGCTCTACTCACCCCATCGGCTGCATAAGAAATGAGCTGCATGGAGGAGTTGACTATAGAATTAAGGGTCGCCAGCTGGGAGTTGATCTTTTCCTGAGACCCCGCAGCAGATGGATCCTGAAGGGTATTACCCAGTTCCTTAAGGAGATCTCTTTGAAGGCGGGTGAAATGGCACAGATAGTTCAGCGACGGCAATCGCTGAAGAAAACATCCACTTCCCATACCTGTCCATTGTCCTAGATTCTTTATTAGGTGGATGGACAGGCACTGAAGGGTCAGCCAACTCCTCCTTAGTGGCTGCTGCAACCACCATGGCATCAACAGGGACACCCTTTGTAAGAAACTGTTTGTCGGATGGGGCTGTAATGAATTTTGTGGGCCTGCGGGGAGTTGGTTCCACTGTGTCCGGGGCCATCCACGCCTTCCGAGCCACTACTTCCATGAGCGGGTCGAAAGGCGGAGACACCCAGGAGGTGGAAGGGCGAGAACCAAACGCGTCCAGATACACTGACTCGTCCTCGGAAGGGTTAAGGGCAGTCCAGTTCCCCCTCTGCCTAAGGATCTCAAGGATGTCTGAGAAGGAGACATCCTCAGAGGGGGACCGTGGGGACCATTCCGAATCCTCCAAGTCGGTGTCAGAGGTGACTGACTCAGGGGAGTCAACATGCTTCCTCTTACATTTTCTCTTCCGAGGGGGCTCCTCTGAGTGATCAGGGGAGGCCTCGGAAGAGGAAGATACACCGAATGGGGCTACCTGGAGCGCCTGTTCTCCATGCTTGGGGTCAGGAGGGTGGACAGAGACCAACGCAGGCACCATGGGGGGAGGAGCCGAAGGGGTCGATCGCGGAGCCGACACCAGAGTCGGCACGCTCCTCATGACCTCAAAGGTGCCCCTATCAGGCAGAGAAGAGGGTCCCCGCTCAGAAGAAACGTAAACCCCTTCCAGCACCAAGAGGGATGGCTCCGAGGCCGATGTCAGAGCTGAGCTCACCTGCGCCAAGGCCCCGAGAGGGAGAACGGGGTCGGACAAGGATCCGATGCCACTCACCCCCTCGGAACCGACGAGGGAGTCTTGGCGCTCGGATTCCTCCAAGGACGGAACCAATGAAGAGATTGGAGCCGACGAGGGAGCCAAAAGGTGTGGTATCGGCTCCGACGTTCCGACGATTCGAGCCCAACAAGCTCCGGCTCCGAACACGGTGGTAGAGTCGGAGGAGGAACTGTTGAAGAAACAGGGATAGCCACAGTCTGTTGAGAAGGGCTAGTCAACATTTTGGCCAGTGCCTGCGACTTTAGGAGCCTACTGACCACCCTAGGTCATGATCTGATAGCCTGGAGGACCGAAAGGAATGGGATCTATGGCTCCGCTCTGATTGTAGTAATGGGGACCTGGGAGCCGACCGAACGGACTCTAAAGAGGGGGACCTCGAACGCTTTCGGCTCAGAGAAGGCTTCGATAGCAAAGTCGGAGCCGACTGAGGTCTCGAAATGTCAGTTCCGGCTGGAACCGACGAGGAGGCAGAAGCTCTGCTCGGTGTCGGCTCCAAACTGGGAGCTGACGGTTTGGCGGGGATTAAGGATTTCCCCGACGAAGGATTGGCCGGGAATCCTTCCGGTTTTAACAAGCCCCACAAAATGAGCTTATTCTCCTGCAGGACTCTCGGACTGAAGGCATGACAGACCGAACAAGAGTCCTGCAGGTGTAGGGGGCCCAAGCAATAAACACAAGAAGTGTGACCGTCTGTCAGTGACATCTTCTGACAGCACGAGTCACACTTCTTGAAACCTGAAACCTTGGTATCTTTAGACATGATAAAAGAGATACCAAGGGAAGTTTAACTAGTGCTTAAAACACTATACACAGACACACATGCACTAAAACTAACAGTAACAATACCACTATAACTACAACAGTTATCACTAACAAAAACTTAACATCAAATATTATCCAAATACATATATATATATATATATATATATATATATATGTATATAATACAATATAAACTATAAGGAGACAGACTTAACACTACCCTAAAGGGTGGGTAGGGGGGGAAGGGAAGAAAACTCTGTAACAACAGAAAAGGAGATCATAAGTGGGGTCTAAAGGGGCTACACGATCTAATAAAACTAATAGAGAAGAATATCTAAATATAACAACAACACTGACAGTAAAACAGTAGTAAAAGGATTATACGACCTGGAGCCAGTAAAAAATGCAACCTCGTAGCTGAAGCGGCAAACGAGATCTGGATATCTGACGCCTAGCATTGTGGGATAAGGGTTGTGGGATAAGGGGAGGCCTTGAGTTGGTAAATAGCTCTCGAGCATTAGTAAAAGGCCGAGTCAGAGCAGAGGATCGGCTCCGAACCCATCCAGCAAGAATGAAGGCGAGATAGACAACTTAACATCTTATTTTCCTTACAGAGATGAGATGTTGATGGAAGATGGCATTACTTTCAAAGGGCCTAAAAATGTTGTTCCTGTTTCCTTACAATGTGAATACATCCAGATTTTATAGCATGGTCACCCAGGTTCCAAATCTACCAAAAAAGGGTGAGAGGACTAGTATTCTGGCCTTCTCTAGCAAAAGACATCAATACTGTACTTTCTTCTTGTTCAGTATGCAATACTACTAAACCGCATTTGCAAAAAGAACCACTTCAGCTAAGTCAAGTTCCTGAACTACCTTGTTCAACAGTAGCCACCGATATATTCGAGTGGAATAATCAGTATTACTTGATGTTGGCAGACTCTTATTTGAACTGGTTTGAGATTGTTTTCCTACCTAATCTAACGTCCACTGTGGTTATCACCAAGTTGAAACATCATTTCTCAGTCCATGGTAGTTCACACAAAGTTATTTCTGACAATGGTACCCAATTTACCAGTCAGTTGTTTCAGAAATTTGTAAAACAATGGGACTTTGTGCATGTTACTAGTAGCCCAGAATACCCACAGTCAAATGGAATAGCTGAACGTGCAGTACAAAGTGCAAAGCCATTACTACAGAAGTCAAAGCATGACCTTTACTCATTACCTAGAGAAAAACAGTTTTGGTACTTACTTTCCTCGCTTAGAGAAAAACAGCTCTTGTACTCACTTTCCTCACTTATCTAGAGGAAAACAGTTTTTTATTTAGGCATGCTAAAGGGTCAGCTCCCAGTGTTCTCTCCTGTCTATCTGATGAATCTGGGCATCTTGGGGCAATGCAGAAATTACCTCATGTACACAGACAATCCTCTCCTCCTACCACCCAACAGTATAACCTGTGAGAGATGTACTTATCTAGCCAAACTGGACGTAAAGCTCTCTCCAGCCAAGACTGAACTTGACAGACAAGAGGAGACGGTAAACATTAGCACCACACCACACTCATCACATAGTCTCATTAAATCTACACCACAAAAATCCAGACATAGAAACACAAAAACATTCACAGAGGCTCTCAATAATAATCAGCTCAAGCAACAGAGACCTCCAAAGCAGAAATGCAAGCAACCTCCACCCCCCAACACAACCCAAATGACACATAGCCCGCAGACTCAGTGTGCCACTCAACCACAGCCAATAAGGCAAAACAACATACCCAACACACTAGTCAAAGGTGACTCTATAGTCAGGCACACTGATGTCCCACTCACCAGGCTAAACAAGGAGAGGGTTACTGTCAGCTGCCTGTCGGGTGCCAAGATCTGGCACATAACCCATGCATTCAGGTCACTCCACAACAAGTACAAATATGACTCTGTCATTGTCCATGTTGGTGTAAATGAGCTGAGACATACCTCCCTGGACTACATGAAGAGAGACATGGAAGAGCACTCCGATCTTGTAGCCTAGGCAGGTATGACCCTAGCCCTGAGTAGCATTCTGCCATCACCCAGAATGATACCGCAGTACAAGGACAAAATTACTGACTTCAACAATTGGCTAAGCTTCTGGTGTCATTCTAAAGGGATCCAGTATCTGTCTGCCTGGAATGATATGGTCGACAGACCACGTTGCTTTGCCAGAGATGGCCTGCACCTGTCACCCCTGGGATTCTGGATACTGGCTAAGGTTCTTGCCGCCCCTATAGTGCCTATTTTAGGCAAGGTTCAAATGACAAATTCACCACTGTAACAGGAAAAGGCAAACAAAAACTGTGGGTGATGCCACTCAATACTAGAAGTCTAAATCTCAAAATGCACTCACTTGAGGCACTCCTTAAAATGGGGAACATCGATATCTGTGCAGTGATTGAGACCTGGTTCAAGGCTCCAGAGAGTACCCCTGCACTGCCAGGCTATAACTCATACCATACTTTTCAGCCATGTAACCTGGACCAGAACACCAAAGGCAGAGGTGTGTCCATATTCATATTAAGGATATCCACACCTCCAGGCTAGTTGCTCAGCATAATGCAGCCGAGGTTATCCAACTGCAACTAACTCTAGGCAAAACTGCAATCCAAATTGCTGCTTGCTACAGATCCCCAACCATGACCCAGGATTCCCACTCCTCTTTTCTTGATGTACTGGAAAATATTAGGGTTCAACCAAACACCACTAGAATAATATATCCACGGGTACAACAACAATTCCAAACAGCACGCCAGCAACCCAGGGATGCACCACGATCCACAATTTTCTTAAAAACAGGTTTATTGATCCAACAATAAAAGACTTAACACGGTTTGTTAAGCGCTTTCGTGTAAACCATACACTTCATCAGAACAATTTAAAAATGCCATTTACAAGGTTTAAATAGTAAAAAAACCGCCAAAACCATCAACCAGGTTAACAGCATTAAATCTGATCACACAACCATTTAAAGCTATAGTAACAATAATAGTACAACTTCAAACAATTTAAAATGCAGTGTGCAACACAAAAAGTCACAGGATGACCCTACATACATCTCCATATTATGTTACAAGCTTTATAATGTATTATAAAAATATTCTTGTATTGAATATTTAAAATTTGAAATAAACCTTTCAACTTTAGGAATAGTAGAATACCCCTACACATATATTCCAATATTTCTAATTAACCTTTGGTTACCAAAACCTATCTCAAAAGTGGTTTAGTTGGGATCACTTCGTTTAAACCTGGATGGCATGAAGCATTAAGCTTCAACTGCCATCTGATTTCCTTTTCACCCACTAACCCTTTGATGTCACCCCCTCTCGGGTTACCTTGAACCATGTCTATGATCGCAAACTTAAATTTGTCACACGTCATGCTGTTCATAATGTGACGGGACAAAGCATTGTTCACGTCCTGTTTTCTTATACAATATAAATGATCATAGATCCTGTTTTTAAACTGCCTGTCGGTTTTACCGACATAGAAACACGGGCAGGAACAACACATAGCAAGGTACACCAAGTGCCGAGACTGACAATTCCCATTCACAAACCACACTTTGTTTTTATTAATATTCATGAGAGTGCAACAATTTCCTTCATATATATATGCACATTGTGTGCAACAGCCACATTTATGGGTCCCTTTATTCGTTTTATATTTATTATAATTTTGCCTACCCACCTTGGACTCAATAATGTTCTTCATATTGAACCCAGTCTTGTAAACAAAGGATGGCTTCTCAGTAATGAATGGCCGAATCTCCTCATCACTACTAAGAATATTCCAATTTTTGTAAAGAATATCCTTGACCTTGTTCACATGCTTGCCATATTTCAAAATAAAAGATTTGGACAAGTTCACACCACTTGTGGGTGATGGGCTTACTAGGTTACCATCCCCATTCTGATGAAGGCCCAAAGAGGATGTAGTTGTCCCTATCCCCAAAAGTGGCAAATATTTATTACCCCATTCACTAGCCACATATTGAGTTATGTCCTTGATCATATGTCTGGGATACCCTTTGTCCTCAAACATCTTCCCAATAAATTCCAATTCTTGTTTCATTTTATTTTCCGTGGACGTCATTCTAGCAGCCCGTATGCATTGACCCTTCAAAATACTACGTTTCTGTGCATACGGGTGCATGCTACTAAAGTCAAGATAGCTGTTGCTGAAGGTGTCTTTTCTATATATGTGAGACTGAAAGGACTCACCATCGCTATATATGAAAACATCCAAATAATTAATACCAATGTTGTTAAATTGGTACACAAATTCCAAAAAAGGGGTAGTATGATTGATGTAATCAATAAAACTTTGTAGCTCAATGGTGTCCCCCTTCCACAGAATAAACAAATCGTCCAGGTACCGGACGTAACAAGAAATCTGACTCATCCACCTAGTGTTGAAAATATATTCTTCTTCCCAGTCCAAGAGAACCAGATTGGCGTATATGGGGGCACAAGCTGCCCCCATAGCAACACCAGAAATCTGTTTGTAATATTCACCTTCATAATATATGAAGTTGTTCTCGAGGACCAATTCCATTAGGGACATAGTAAGCTGGATTTTGTCCCAGCCAAAACCACTATGTTTTCTTAGACTGTTAACAAATCTATTGAGTCCATCCTCCTTGGGTATACAGGTGAATAGATCTTTGATGTCAATTGTAACAAAAATCAAATCCGGACCCCACAAATCCTTGGTAAAAATCCCAAGAAAATCCCAGGAGTCCCTCATGATATGCTTGGTATTGGTAATGATGTGTTTCAACCAGCTATCGATCACCCTCCCAATTGGAAACGTCTTACTGTGACTACCGGCAATAATGGGTCTAAATGGGGGATGAGTTACGTCCTTGTGGACCTTGGGTATCCCAAATATTGTGGCAAGCACAGGAAAATCAACTTTTATAAACTTGTACAAATCTTCATCGATCCTTTGATCCAACAAAAACTCTTCTAGATAAGAGTCAATTCTACTGTGTGCAATATTTATTTGATTGAGACTGTAAGCTTCATAATGTGCTGTATTATTTAATATGTCAAACATCTTGTCGACATAGGCACTCTGATCGTACAACACAATACCGCCACCTTTGTCAGCCGACATTATCCTGATGTCATGTCTACAAAGGGTATCAATAACATCCCACACCTTGTTGTCTGTGACACCATTAACCGGATAATGTCTTGTCTGATTGCACAGATCATAAAAGCTGTTGTTAACTACTTTCTCAAATGAAGCCAAGGTCTTATGCATAGGTGGCGTGAAAGTGCTACGTTTCTTAAGCTGGTTACCAGTTAAGGGTTGTGAAGCGTTATCATGGAAAAATATTCCTAAATTAAGTTTCCTAAGGAAAATTTTAAATTCAACCAGTGTATCAACAATGTCAAATGAAGCACTGGGTGTGTATTTCATGCCCTTCGAAAAAATAGAAAAAAATTCCTTTTTAATAGGGTAAGTAGTATAGTTATAAATCTTCATATCCCCTTGAATGTTCACAGTATCATTCACACCATCTGCACTCAAATTCATCACATGGTCAGGCAGCAAAGTACTGTTGACTATTCCCTGTTGTGATTCCAGTGTTTCGTAAACCCCTCCCTGTGTCCTAACTCTTCCCTTCTGTTCCACCATCTCCCTTCCTGTACTAAAAAATCTTTGCTTTCTTTAACTTGATTATTGCCCCCCTTGTGGACAAACTGCGTATAATTACTGTTATTCCTAGTCCATTTATATGCTGAACCATTTTCATACTGCTTTAAATCCCTAAGGAACTTCTTGCTTTTTCTATCAAAACTTTTCTTACTGTTGCTTTCGGCATATTCGAACTGCTTGTAATACAATTTTTCCCACTGTGGGAACACTAAATCTCTAGTAACGGCCTGGCTGATCTCGTCAGCTTCGGCCATTAAAATACTAAGTTTACAATCATTACAAGATACCAGGAAGTCCATAAATTGTCTTCCGAAGTTATTAAACATATCTTCACATTTTTTAGTGTTCTCAATGTTCAAATCTATCCCAATGGGAACCTTGAAGAATCGAAGGCCCATAGGAACAATGTTGCACTCCAAACATTTCCTCAAATACAGGTTATCTATCTGTAAATTTTTTATTTTATTAAGCTTGTTCCCAAGCCCAAAAATCATGTCCTTCAAAGTAGATGAGCCCCTCTCAGTGCCATCATTTTCATTATACACTTTTTTAACATGGCCAAATTCAAACGGGACTTGAAAAAATTTGTCCAAACTAGTTTTAGGCTGAGAACTGTTGCCGTCTTTCAAAATAGGCAACTCATTAATAACAGTACCTTTGACATGGTCCAATCTCCCATTCTGCTGCATCTCCTTGACGGAATACGTTCTTTTCGGCGGAACTCGCTTGGGCTTAGCCCCCGAAATGAGATATACATCATCCGTTTTGTTGAGTGAAACACCAGTAAGGTCGAAAAAAACTTTGCTGTTGTCTTTACCCGTATGGGAAACAGAATCCGGAGACGCCACGAAAACTTGACCGTTAGGTATACCATCTGAACTCTCAATACCTGTGAGTAATGGTAAAGAGGACTGTAACGGAGATGCCGCTTCCTGTTGGACCCGATTGGTCGCTGAACTTGTCAATCTGTTTGGCGGAGATAACAATTCAATGAGCCTGGTAATTTCTCCCTTTAGAATGGCCAGTTCCGAGTGAACTTTGTCCATTTCGTCCCTCCGGACAGGGGAGAAAGTTATAGAACCATCATTAGTGGAATCCATGATGTAACAAACGACACTAGAATAATATATCCACGGGTACAACAACAATTCCAAACAGCACGCCAGCAACCCAGGGATGCACCACGATCCACAATTTTCTTAAAAACAGGTTTATTGATCCAACAATAAAAAACTTAACACGGTTTGTTAAGCGCTTTCGTGTAAACCATACACTTCATCAGAACAATTTAAAAATGCCATTTACAAGGTTTAAAAAGTAAAAAAAACGCCAAAACCATCAACCAGGTTAACAGCATTAAATCTGATCACACAGCCATTTAAAGCTATAGTAACAATAATAGTACAACCTCAAACAATTTAAAATGCAGTGCACAATACAAAAAGTCACACAATGACCCTACATACATCTGCATATTATGTTACAAGCTTTATAATGTATTATAAAGATATTCTTGCATTGAATATTTAAAATTTAAAATAGACCTTTCAACTTTAGGAATAGTAGAATGCCCCTACACATATATTCCAATATTTCTAATTAACCTTTGGTTACCAAAACCTATCTCAAAAGTGGTTTAGTTGGGATCACTTCGTTTAAACCTGGATGGCATGAAGCATTAAGCTTCAACTGCCATCTGATTTCCTTTTCACCCACTAACCCTTTGATGTCACCCCCTCTCGGGTTACCTTGAACCATGTCTATGATCGCAAACTTAAATTTTTCACACATCTTGCTGTTCATAATGTGACGGGACAAAGCATTGTTCACGTCCTGTTTTCTTATACAGTATAAATGATCATAGATCCTGTTTTTAAGTTGCCTGTCGGTTTTACCGACATAGAAACACGGGCATGAACAACACATAGCAAGGTACACCAAATGCCGAGACTGACAGTTCCCATTCACAAACCACACTTTATTTTTGTTAATGTTCATGAGAGTGCAACAATTTCCTTCATATATATATGCACATTGTGTGCAACAGCCACATTTGTGGGTCCCTTTATTCGTTTTATATTTATTATAATTTTGCCTACCCACCTTGGACTCAATGATGTTCTTCATATTGAACCCAGTCTTGTAAACAAAGGATGGCTTCTCAGTAATGAATGGCCGAATCTCCTCATCACTACTAAGAATATTCCAATTTTTGTAAAGAATATCCTTGACCTTGTTCACATGCTTGCCATATTTCAAAATAAAAGATTTGGACAAGTTCACACCACTTGTGGGTGATGGGCTTACTAAGTTACCATCCCCATTTTGGTGAAGGCCCAGGGAGGATGTAGTTGTCCCTATCCCCAGAAGTGGCAAATATTTATTACCCCATTCACTAGCCACATATTGAGTTATGTCCTTAATCATATGTCTGGGATACCAGGTTCAAATGACAAATTCACCACTGTAACAGGAAAAGGCAAACAAAAACTGAGGGTGATGCCACTCAATACTAGAAGTCTAAATCTCAAAATGCACTCACTTGAGGCACTCCTTAAAATGGGGAACATCGATATCTGTGCAGTGATTGAGACCTGGTTCAAGGCTCCAGAGAGTACCCCTGCACTGCCAGGCTATAACTCATACCATACTTTTCAGCCATGTAACCTGGACCAGAACACCAAAGGCAGAGGTGTGTCCATATTCATATTAAGGATATCCACACCTCCAGGCTAGTTGCTCAGCATAATGCAGCCGAGGTTATCCAACTGCAACTAACTCTAGGCAAAACTGCAATCCAAATTGCTGCTTGCTACAGATCCCCAACCATGACCCAGGATTCCCACTCCTCTTTTCTTGATGTACTGGAAAATATTAGGGTTCAACCAAACACCCCAATAATGGGCAATTTCAACTACCCCACCATTAACTGGGAAAACTACTCATGTACCAACTCCTTCGCTCAACGCTTTCTGGAATTCATAAACTCCAATGCCCTGGATCAACTTATCCACACCCCTACCAGGGGCAACAATATCCTAGTTCTAGTCATTACCAACATGAGTGACCGGTGTTCCACACCTGAAGTCAATGCCTCATTGGTCCGATCCGACCATAAGCTAATTACCCTAGATATCCACATCCTGCCCCCACCCCCCATTAAGGAAACCACAGTAAAAAAAATGTCTCCAAAGCCAACTTCATACTTCTTAAGACAGAAGTGGTGAACTTCATGACACCCATGCAGATAGACAATACAGTTACAACTACTGAATCCTACACAATTGTCCTTTATAAGCACTTACACGAGTGCATGGATCGTGCTATCCCAAACAGAACCAAGATGCTATACTGCAAAAAAAGGAAGCCAATCTGGTGGTTCCCTGCCATAAACAAACTCTACAACAGAAGGAAGAAACTGTTGCAAAAGAGAGTAAAATCCCATGAGTGGAGGAGCTCCCTGGTCAGCCTCAGTAAGAAGCTGCGATCCCTGATAAAATCCTCCAAAGCTAGTTACGAAAACAAAATCTCCACTGATTCCAAAGAAAACCACAAAGCATTCTATAGCTATGTCAAGAATCTCAATGGCAACACTCAGATCTGCTCTGAGTTACAGCACAATGGCACTAAATATACAGACCCAACTGATATTCCCAACATCCTGGCAGATAGGTTCAGTGCTAACTTTACTCCCCTCTCACCCCCTAAAGAGCCCATCTCTATACCGGCAAAATGCAAAGTTCCTGTAATCATGGCTGCACAGGTAAAACCACACTCTCCAAAGCCAAGAACACAGCATCCATGGGACCGGACAACATCCCAGGCTGCATTCTACATGAACTACACAACGAACTGGCACCCCACCTAAGTACCATGTTTAATCATAGCCTCAACTCAGGCTTTGTGCCTGATGAATAAAGCACAGCAACGGTTATCCCACTCCACAAGGGGGGAGCCACCACGGACCCCGGGAACTATCGCCCCATTAGCCTGACAAGCCTGGTCTACAAGGCCATGGAACGTATCATCATGGAACTTATAAACAAAGACATTGGTAATCTCCAAACTCTGGACCCGACCAATTCGGGTTTGTAAAAGGCAGATCATGTCTCCTAAACCTGATAGACTTCTTTGAAGCAGTCAACAAAGCCGTAGACGAGTGTAAGGTGGTTCACACAGCCTATCTAGATCTTGCCAAGGCTTTCAACACCATCTCCCACTCTGGAATTATAGATAAACTCACTAAACTAGGTATAAATCCCTATGTCACAAGATGGGTTGCTAACTGGCTCACTGACAGAACCCACACTGTGAAAGTAGCAGACTCCAAATCCGACTTCAGACCAGTAACAAGTGGAGTACCACAGAGTTCAGTCCTGGGTCCTCTCCTGTTTGGTATCTACTTCTCTGAAGTACAGGCCAACACAGAAGGTCTTTGGCTAATGAAGTTCAAAGATGACTGCAAACTAGGAGCCATAATTGAAACTCCTAACGATGTGGACATCCTACAACAGGGCCTCACTGAGACAGATGCCTGGTGTCAAAGCCATGGCCTCAAGCTCAATGCCAAAAAGTGCATTGTCATCCCCTTTGGTAAAATCTCTTTACCCATGAACTACAACATAGGTGGTAATGTACTTAACACCGAAAGTGTGACAAGTGACCTTGGTACACAGGTGGACAGTAGTCTCTCCTTTGATAATCACATCGCCACAGTAGTCAGGAAGTCCTTCTCCATGGCACACCTCATCACAAAAGGTTTCTCATCCAGAAAAAAAGAGGTCATTGTTCTCCTCAACTCATCACTCATTAGACCCATTATAGAGTACTAGCCCCTTCTGGTATGTACCTCACAAGACATCTACAACAACTGGAAAGGCTGCTGAAATACCTCACAAAGAGGATTACCGGCCTCAAACAGATGCCCTACGCAGACCGTCTCAAAAAACACCAGCTTTACTCCGTTGCATATCGCCTACTTAGAGGTGATCTCTGCCTAACATACAAAGCTATGTCAAACCCAGAGCTGTTGCACATACTCCACTTAAAGAAGTCCCAATCCCTCCGAGCTACACACTCTAGGGACCTAAACCTTGTCACCACAATAAATAGAGCATGCTGGTGGGATAGATTCCTGTCCCAGAGACTTCCCATACTCTGGAATAAGCTACCTATCTATATCAAACAAAGCTCCTCATTAGTAGTCTTCAAGAAAAATCTTGATGATTGGATGGGAAATAGGAAATTCACCCTGGGGATCACTTCTGTGGCTTTGCTTGACAGTAGCACAGGAAAATAATTTTCTTGGGTAGCAAAAGCCAGGGTACCTTTTTGGCTGGGCTTGTATAAGCCCTAGGGCCGATAGCCTAGTACCTACCTATGAACCTATAATAACATCGATGTCTTTTTGAACTTAATCTCAGAAGCATACCCTGTGATGATATACTTGGCTTACCTGCTCAGAGACTTCTATCTAGGCAAACCAGAACATTGCCTATCAGTTCCAGTTTGTTAAGGCCTAAAGCTAAAAACAACAGAACAATTATAGCCCAACTATTCAGAAAGCATTCTTTCCAGATGTCCAGCCATGATAAATCGAGCAGATTTCTTCGTTCATTGAAAGAAGGAGAGACAGTGAGGATACAAACGGTGAAAGGTTTCGACTGGATTGGTCAAGTAACAGGTATATGTGCCGAGCCGAGATCCTACTTCGTAGAATCTGAGGGTGTGGAGTACAGGAGAAATTGCAGACATCTTCTTCCTGTATCAGAAGCTATACTGAAGCATTGTTCCTATGATACAGACTCTAGATCTCAGAGCAATCCAGACAATGTTCTTGTTCTACATGTCTTGACTTCTACTTCCATTCCTGATAATGTTCATGATATCCTCAATGTTGAACATTCAGCAGAGACAGTCCCAGTTGCTAGACCTAATTCTAGTTTCTATGTCACACGAGTTGGTCTTATTTTCAGACCTAGTGTGAAATACACAGCAACCTGGACATAATTGTCTGTTTGTATTTAGTTCTGTATAATTGCATGTCAAAGAATTATTTGTATCATTTGCATGTCAATTAATATTGTCAGTATTGCACAACCCATTTCTCAAAGAGGGAGGATGTACAATGGTGTATGTGTGTTGTACCATTGAGAAGCATTTCAAGGACAGCACATGCATATAAATATCAAGCAAGTGCTAGCTTCAGTGCTATTTTGAGAGTGCAGCCACAGAGTGAGCAGTATGAGTGTGACAGCTAGTTTGTTTATAAGTTTATCTAAGTTAAAGTTATTAAGCCTCAATCCTGATGCGTTTGTGCATAATAAAACTGCTTGAACAGAACCCACGAATGGTCGTCTGTTTTATCCTGACTTGATGAGAGACAGGTAAGACAGAAGATTCAGTTGGGGATCTAGTTCTCATGGAAGTTGTGTCAAATGAGGACAGAGCACTGGCAACCATATTTGCCTGGACCAGAAGGGGATTATGAGAATCACTTTCACATTGCACAGAGATGCTTTCTGCATGAATTTTGTCATTAATGGAAGGGGGGAAGATGCAATGAAGACCAGGTAGCCATGGATGGACTAGAACATGTGTGTTTGTCCCTGTGGTGGAATGAGGGCAAACAGGCACAGCAAGCTGAAAATTTTGGCTGTCACTGTTGAACTGACGGACTACTCCTAAATCATTAGGATACACCAGCTGAGCCTGTCCACTATGAAGTTTAGTCAGACCTGGAATGTGTGTTACTCTGAGAAAAATAGAAGTTATGTACTCACCATAACGTTCCATCTGAGTAGATACTTCATTTGTCTGCAACCTGTGGGAATTGGATCCGACCTCGGATCCGACCGGCAGCTTTCCAAGCTTCAAGATCCGAGCTCCTAGCTCCTCCCCCTACCCATAATCCCTTGCTACCAACCACATTACCTCAGATCGGTTATTTTGCCCTATAAGCTAAAGATGGAGAGAGAATTCTCCACAGGACAATATTTTACCGAGGTTTGGGGGATGGCAGGGGGGGTCGGTTGCAGACAAATGAAGTATCTACTCAGATGGAACGTTATGGTGAGTACATAACTTCTATATCTGAAGTAGTTACTTCATTTGATCTGCAACCTGTGGGACAGAGTCCCCAGCTTACCTAAAGGCCCTGGGTGGTCCCTACGGAAGGATATTCTGAAGCACCGCGGAGCCAAAGGAAGCCCTACTGCTGGAGATCATGTCCAGTTTGTAATGAGAAATGAACGTATGGGAAGAGGACCAGGTAGCCGCTGAACAAATATCGTCAACTGGAACTCTAGACCAAAACGCTGTTGAGGTAGCCACAGACCTGGTAGTGTGTGCCCGGATGGCAACCGGAGCTGTTCTCCCAATTGAAATGTATGCCTGTCTGATACATTGAGAAATCCAATTCGCTACTGTCACCTTAGAAATTGGTTTGCCCATGGCTGATTTAGCATAAGAAACAAACAACTGGTCTGACTTGCGGAAATCTTTAGTCCTGTGCAAGTAAAAACGCAGTTGCATGTGTACATCCAATTTGTGCAATGTGTATTCACATTTGTTTTGGAAGCTAGGAAAGAAAACAGGGAGGTTAACAGATTGATTAATGTTAGATTCTGTGGCTACCTTAGGAAGAAAGGAAGGATTAGTCCTGAGGGCAACCCTATCTTTGTGAAAAATAAGGTATGGATACTTAATGTACAAGGCTTGTAGCTCTGATACCCTCTTGGCAAAGGTAATTGCTACCAAGAAGGCTGTCTTCCAAGATAAGAACTTTAAGGACACCGAGGCCGCAGGTTCGAAAGGTGGTCCTGTTAATGCTTGTAATACCAGGGTAAGATCCCATGGAGGCATAGCCGGTTTAATGGGAGGCTTTAAGAGGAACACGCCTTTTAGGAAGGCTTTGCATATTTTAACTGAAGCCAAAGAACTTATGCCATCTCCCACACGATAATGGGAGATGGCTGCAAGTTGAACTTTAATGGTGGACGCGCTAGCTCCCTGCTCAAAAAGGAGGGATAGAAAGTCCAGAATGGTGGGAATAGGAACCGTAAAAGGATCTAATCCCTTACCCTTTGCCCAGATGGAAAAACGTTTCCATTTACTGTTGTAGAGTTTTCTGGTGGATGGCTTATGAGCTGCCACGAGAATAGCCTTGACTGGGGAAGAGATACCGTGAGTCCTTGCCATTAACGGAACTGGATCAACCAGGCTGTGAGCCGGAGGCTGACCAGGTTTGGAGTGTGGCATCTCGTCGGATGCGAGATTAGGTCTGGTTTGGGATCCAGAATCCAAGGGGGAGCCACACTGTGAGACTGCAGAAAGGGGAACCAGACTTGTCGAGGCCAGAATGGGGCAATGAGAATCACTTTGCTCCCCAACCAACAGGCTTTCTGGATGAATTTCATCATCAGAGGAAGAGGAGGATATGCATAAAGAAGACCGGGCGGCCAAGCATGAACCAAGGCGTCCCTGGGAGATTCCCCTTTGGGGGGAACTATCGCGAAGTACTCGCTGCATTTTGAGTTTAGGGGAGAGGCAAAAAGGTCGCAGCGAGGTTGACCCCATTTGTGGAATATCTGATTCGCGACCGAGGGATTCAGAGACCACTCGTAAGGGCTGAGAAACACCCGACTTAGGCTGTCTGCTAATATGTTGGTCCGTCCCGGAATGTGCGTTGCTATCAGAAAGCGGTTGGTGGAAATCGCCCATTCCCACACTTTCATGGCTTCTCGACACAGGGGGTAAGACCTGGTCCCTCCCTGTTTGTTTATGTACCAGACCACGGACATGTTGTCCGTGTGGATTGCAATAGTCCCCAGAGGTAGAAGGTGATGGAGAGCTTGCAACGCCAATAGCACTGCCCTCATCTCTAGGACATTGATATGCAATGCAGTCTCTAGAGGAGTCCACGTTCCTTGGACTGACTTCCCTGCATAATGCCCGCCCCACCCGAGGCAGGAAGCATCCGTGGTCAACGTGGCTTCGACTGGGGGAATCACAAAGGGTCTCCCTTCTTTGAGATCTTCTGCTTGCAGCCACCAAAGTAGGGAGTCCCTGCACGCCCTGCTCAGAGGAATCGGCATGTCCAAGAGATGGGTCAACAGAGACCATTGGACCTGGAGAGTCCACTGTAAAACACGCATCCGCAGACGGGCATGGAGAGAAAGGCCGATTGCCGCCGACATAGATCCTAACGCCCTCAGGACTAATTCTGCTGGGGGGGTTGGGTTCTGAAGAATATCCAAGACTTGGCGGTACAAACTGTTTATTCTGGTTGGTGTGAGGACCACTCTGGAGATTCGAGTATCCAACCTGGCCCCTATGAAATCTAGGGCTTGAGATGGGCACAGGCAGGACTTCTTCAAGTTGACTGAGATGCCCAATTGAGCAAACAGAGATAGGGCATAGTCTCTCGCTGTAACCAGAAGATGCTTGTTGGGGGCAGTGAGGAGCCAATCGTCCAGGTAAGGGAACACCTGAATGCCCTGGAGTCTCAGGTGGGCTGCTACCACTGCCATGACTTTGGTAAACACTCTGGGGGCTGAGGTTAGGCCAAATGGTAGAACCCTGAACTGATAATGACTGGCTCCTAGCCGGAAGCGGAGAAATCTCCTGGACCGTCTGTCCATTAGTATATGGTAGTACGCGTCCTTGAGATCCAACGAGCACATCCAGTCGTTCTCCTGCAGAAGGGGGAGAATAGATTGGGGAGTGACCATCCGGAACTTTTCCTTGGGTATGAACAGGTTCAGGGACGAAAGGTCTAGAATGGATCTGAGGTCCCCCGTTTTCTTTGGCACCAAGAAGAACCTGGAGTAATAACCCAATCTGGACTGATCTGGGGGGACGGGCTGGATGGCTCTTTTTCTTAGCAACTCTGAAATTTCTTGAGTTGCGGACTCCCTTTGATGGTGTGGAACATCCGGGAGATGTTTGGGCTTGGGGGGGGGGGGGTTGCAAGAACAGTATTGTGTAACCTCTGGATATTATCCATCGATCGTTTGTAATGGACTCCCAGCTTGATAGGTGATCCGATAGTCGCCCCCCGACTGCCTCCAGAGAGGGACAGTCGGGCAAGCCCTCAGGGCTGTTGCGCGGGTCCCTCCGAGAAGGGTTCTCTAGACCTGAAGTTACGTGGGCCCTCTCTGCCTCTGGGCCGGCGTCCACCTTGTCCTCCTCTGCCTCTAGAGGACGAGTTGTCCGCAGCAGGACGGGATTGCTGAGATTTACAGAACCACAGCTTCTTTTGCCCCCTCTGATTCCTGGAGAAGGATCTTTGGGGGTTCGAGAAGCGGACTCCGACGGCCGACAGCGTCTTCCCATCCCTCTCACTTTGGACTAGCGTGTCGCGAACCGATGAGCCAAATAAGGCCGAACCATCATAAGGGGCGTTCGCGAAGGACACCTTGAAGGGATCTGTGAAATCGCAAAGGCGGAGCCAGAAGTGCCGTCGCAAAACTACTCCCGCTCCGCTAGCTCTAGCGGCTCCTTCCGTGGCATGGGAAAGAAGCCGCATAGATGTATTTGATATGGACTTTAGAGTGGCCATTCGGGTCTCAAAAACCTTTTTGTCTGATACCGAGATGGACTCCGGAGGGGCTGCAGCGTATTCCTTAATTAAGTCACGCTTTGGCCTGATAGTGTGTGCCATGTAGTTCAGCGACCTTATAGCAAAGGTTGCTGAAGCAAACATCCGCTTCCCAATACAGTCCAAAGCCCGGGACTCCTTGTCTGGTGGATGGACCGAAGAACTTTCCTGGGCAAGTTCTTTCTTAGTGGCAGCCGCTACCAACATAGCATCCACTGGTGCGCCTTTGGACCAAGAAGGTCTATCAGAGAGAGGGCTGAGGACCTTATCCGGGCGTCTAGGGATAGGCTCCACGGTGTTGGGCTCCTTCCAAGCCCTGGTGGTAATTAGGTCCACCAAGGGGTCGGCTGGGGGGGACACCCAGGAGGTAGATGGGCCTGCCTCAAAGGCCTCCAGAAATACGGACTCGTCCAAGGAGGGCTTTTGGGCCAACCACCCCCCTCTTATAAGCAACATCTCCATGATGTCTCCAAATGAGACATCTTCAGGGGGTGACCTTGGGGAACCCTCCGTATCCTCCAAATCCGTATCCATGGTAATGGACTCGGGGGAGTCCAGGTGCCTCCTTTTGCACTGGTGTTTCCGAGGCACCTCTTCGGCAGGGCTGTCCGAAGAGGGCTCGTCCACCGGATGGTGTTCCTCCCTGGGAACTAACTGGAGGCTTTGGGCAGGCTGTCCCGATGGACGGATGAGCGAAGACATGATACAGTGGGGGCACGGGTGGATCCGAAGGCCCAGTCGGGGACCTGGATGACCTCGACAGTACCCTATCCACTACCTCAAAAGCAGAGGGCGATTCACCATCACCAGCCTGAGAAAGTAACCTCCTCGGCTCCGAGGAAAGGATCGGGGTCGGAGCCGAAGCAATCGGATCCGAGGTAGCGGTGTGCTCCGGCCCCATCAGTGCCGAAGACACAACCACTCCCTCGGATCCGATGCTCAACCCTCGGCCCCGAGAGCTTGGATCTGACAAGCTCGAAGGTATAGTCGGCGTCGAAGACACTATCCCTGTCGGCGCCGATGTATCCCCGGATCCGAAAGGGCCTGGATCCGAAAACTCCGAGACCCAATAACGGGTCGGAGAAGGAGCTATCGGGGCAAAAATGGGGGCTGCACTCCCTCCCAAAGGGGGGGGGGAGGCAAGAGCATCCCCATCTGCATCTGGGTCTGCAAAAATCTTCGCATCATCCGATCCATGTCTGCTTCGGAGATGCTCCTAGTGGACAGCAAAGAGGTAGTCGAAGCAGGCCGGGAAGGCCGCCTCGAAGACCTTGAGGGAGACCTATCCTCCTCCTCCGGCTCCGGAGAAAAGGAAGGTGAACGGAGCTGAGAGGACAAGGATCCGGAGACCCTCTCAGGAGATTTCAATATCTTTTCAGGCGGAGCCGAGGGATGAGACTCGGCCCGCCTCTTAGAAGTATGACCCTCTTTCTCTCTGTGTTTCTTCTCCCTGTGGGAAGAAGAACCAGACTCCACAGAACTAGTACCCGATAAGGGAGGTTGAGTCCCGGGTACAGCTGAGGGAGTAGCCGGCGCTGAGGCTACCGGAGTAGCCTGGATCCGGCTAGGAGAGGGAGAAGAAGCTGACTCCTGAGGGAGTTTTCCCGCCAGGATCAGCTTATTCTTCCTGTCCCTAAGTGCCCGAGGATTAAAGGCTGCACAAATCTGGCAGGCCTCTGACAAATGTGCTGCCCCCAGACACAAAACACACTGAGTGTGGCCATCAGCTGGGGAAAGCTTATGACCACACTCAGTACACTTAGAATATATAGCTTTTGATTCAGCCATAATTCTCTCACACACACACCCAAACACTAAGGGGGGGAGGGGGGAGAGAAAATTAAACTAAGGAGAAAAGTTTTTTTTTTTTTTTTTTAAAGTGGGTAAGATAGATTAACGCTAAAAAACAACACACACACAAATTTAAACTAGAAACTAGCGTTTAGAAAGGAACAATCTCAGCAGGCCAGGAGCTCTTCACTGAGAAGCAACTGTCTTTAGCCGTGGCAAAAAATCAATCTGAGGTAATGTGGTTGGTAGCAAGGGATTATGGGTAGGGGGGAGGAGCTAGGAGCTCGGATCTTGAAGCTTGGAAAGCTGCCGTTCGGATCCGATTCCCACAGGTTGCAGATCAAATGAAGTAACTACTTCAGATCACTGCATAGACATTATCCATTACCACATTATCAGAGCCTCTCAGCAGAAGGGGATAAGATCAAATTCCTCCTTGCCTGTTGATATACCACACTACCAATGTATTTCTGTGTGGAGAGATATCATACCCTGGGAAAGATGGTCCTTAACTGCCTGCAACTCTAGGAGGAACTCTCTCTTCTCCAGAGGTCGGCCTCTTGGAACCACGTTCCTTGAACTGTACTCCTCTCTTTTTGTTCCCCCCCACCCCAGACAGGAAGCGCACATATTAACTGTAGCTAACAGGAGAAGAACAACAAAAAAGATGACCCTCCTTCAGGTGATTTCTGCAAGCTGTGAATAGCTTGATAGGAGATTGCATACAGTGAGTGGCCTGGGGCCATTGTACTCAGAGTGTTGACTGCAAAACTCTCATGAGATATCTGTCATAAGGAACTAATATTATTGTGGCCACCATGAAGCCCAGAATGTGCAACATCATAGCTGGAACTGTCACAATGAAGAGCTGTGATTTGTAGCTATGGGAGATCAGCCTTTGCTCTGATAAGTTCATAGGTAGGTACTAGGCTATCGGCCGAAGGGCCTAAGTAAGCCTAGCCAACAAGGTTCCTTGGCTTACACCATCCAAGAAAGTTAATTTCCTGTGCTCCTGTCGTGCAGAGCCATAGAAGTGATCCCCGGGGTGTATTTCCTACTTCCCATCCACTCATCAAGATTTTTCATGAAGAGTGCTAATGAGGAACTTTGCATGACATAGATGGGTAGCTTGTTCCAAAGTATAGGAAGTCTATGGGACAGGAATCTATCCCTCCAGCATGTCCTGTTTATTGTGCTGACAATGTTTAGGTCCCTAGAGCATGTAGCTCAGAAGGATTGGGATTGTTTTAGGTGTAGCATGTCTAATGGCTCTGGGTTTAACATAGGTTTATATGTTAGGCAGAGATCTCCACGGAGTAGGCGATATGCTACAGAGTAAAGCTGGATTTTTTTTGAGACTGTCAGTGTAGAGCATCTGTTTGAGGACAGTAATCCTCTTTGTGAGGTACTTCTGTGGGCTTTCCAGCTGCTGCAGATGTCTTGTGAGGTACATTCCAAAAGGTGCATTGTACTCTATAAAGGGTCTAATGAGTACCAAGTAGAGGGGAACATTGACCTCTTTTTTCCTGGATGAGAACCCTTTTATGATGAGGTGTGGCACATAGAAGGATTTCCTGACTACTGTGGTGATGTGATTATCAAAGGAGAGACTACTGTCCACCTGGGTCCCAAGGTCTCATCACACATTCGGCGTTAAGTAGACTGCCATTTATGTGGTAGTTCATGGGTACAGAGTTTTTACCAGTTGGTTCTGTAATTTTCGTACTGTTGTGCTGTAACTCAGAGCAGATCTGGGTGTTGCCACTGAAATTCTTGACATAGCTATAGAATGCTTTGTGGTTGCCCTTAGAATCAGTGACAATTTTGTTTTCCTAGCTAGCTGTGGAGGATCTTATAAGGGATCTCAGCTTCTTACTGAGACTGACCAGGGAGCTTCTCCAATCATGGGAGTTTACTCTTTTTTTGCAACAGTTTCTTCCTTTTGTTGTAGAGTTTGTTTATGGCAGGGGACCACCAAATTGGCTTCCTTTTTTTGGAGGATAGTGTCTTGGTTCTGTTTGGGATAGCACAATCCATGCACTCGTGTAAGCGTTTATAGAGTGCATTTGTGCAGGATTCAGCAGTCGTAACTGTATTGTCCATCGGCATGGGTGTCATGAGGTTCACCACTTCTGTCTAAAGAAGCATGAAGTTGGCTTTGGGGACATTTTTTACCATGGTTTCCTTAATGGTGGGTGGAGGCGGGATGTGGAGCTCTAGGGTGATTAGCTTATGGTCGGATCTGACCAACGAGGAGTTGACTTCAGGTGTGGAACACCGGTCACTCATGTTGGTAATGACTAGGTCTAGGACACTGTTGCCCCTGATGGAGGTGTGGATAAGTTGATCCAGGGCATTGGAATTTATGAATTCTAGAAAGCGTTGAGCAAAGGAGTTGGTACATGAGTAGTTTTCCCAGTTAATGGTGGGGTAGTTGAAATCGCCCATTATTAGGGTGTTTGGTTGAACCCTAAATATGTTCCAGTATATCAAGAAAAGAGGAGTGGAAATCCTAGGGCATGGTGGGGGACCTGTAGCAAGCTACAATTTGGATTGCAAGTTTGCCCAGAGTTAGTTGCACTTGGATAACCTTGGATGCATTATGCTGTGCAACTAGCCTGGAGATGTGGATATCCTTAATGAATATGGACACACCTCCGCATTTAGTGTTCTGGTCCAGGTTAGATGGCCGAAAAGTGTGGTATGAGTTATAGCCTGGTAATGCATGGGTGGTTTCTACAGCCTTGAACCAGGTCTCAGTCACTGCACTGATAGTTTTGCTGCCCTTGCTATGCTGTCTAGGTGATACGCTATGAAAAATCAAGGACTGAGAAGGCTCCAGATTGGATTTTTTGAAGTTTATGAAGATGCTCAAGAAACAAAACAAACAGAGTAAGTATTATTTTGCTAAATTGGGGGATTTGTTTGTACTTTCAGTGAAGAGCCAGTCATCAGGGTACAGGAACACCCAGAGCCCTTGCAGCCTAAGATGTGCTGCAACTACAAACATGCACTTAGTGAACACTCGGGGGGGGGGGGGGGCTGTGATGAGACTAAAGAGCACTGATCAGTAAAAATAATGGCTGGCTCCTGGCTGAAAGTGGAGATACCTCATGACCATCTGCAATTTTATCTTTTTTATATGGAGATTTAGCTCACTGAGAACTAAATATGTGCCTGAGGTCATTGGTCTTTTTTGCAACTAGAGAGAATCTTGAGTGCTATTACATAAAGCTGACAATGGATCCTTTGTGGTCTGGTCAGACTTCTTGGATGACTGTTCTGTGGAAGCTGAAAAATCTTCTAAAATGCTGACCACTTTTGCCAGGGCTGAATGTCTGGAAGGGTTAGGGTATTTCACTTTAGATCCAAAATAAAAGGTATGATGTAGCCTCTTGATATAATGTTCCTTCACCCATTTAAAATTTATGCTGGTTAACCAGGATTCTGGGTGAGAATAATGACATACTCCTAACTGCCTCAAGAGGGAAGCAACAGACCAATCATACAAGATATTTTCCCTAAAAAAATAGGAACCGCTCTGCCCCCATGGGTGGTGTCCATTAAAGTACCCTCCTCTATCTAGAGGGGATCTGTCTGAAGAGGAATTAATAGATGAAGGTTGGGATTTCTTGAATCAGAGCCCTTTGTTACTCTTTTAGTTCCTAGAACAGGACTTTTCGGGGAATTTCAAAATGGATATCTATGGCAGACAATGGTCTTCATTCCTGCTCATTTTTCATCAAGGTCTTTTCAACTTTTGGACAAAACAGAGACGATCTAGCATAAGGGGCACTTAGCAAGGATGCTTTGAAGTTGTCCACAAAATTATACAACCACAATCAATGATACCTTTCTAGGGAAGTCATCAGAAGAGAAGCTTCATGAACAAGTTTGTGCTGGACAACATGGTAGATAGTTGTGCGTTCATCTGCTTCCTAGTGTTGGTTGGTGGCAGTCTCCAGAGAGAATCCAGGACCTGTTCTGACATATCCCTCTGAAAACCTGTCATGTGTCCTCAGGGAAGAAGTTCCCAAAGTGTAAACCCACCTTCCAAAATGATACATAATCTTGGACTCTCTTTTAAGGAGGCTGTACAAAGGAGCTCTCCTATTATAGTTATCTTTTTGCAGCCCCTGCAACAAAGAATCAATTAGAGGCCACTTGCTCTAATAAGGTCAATCCTAGGAAGGTCTGGTTTGCAGTGGATTGGCTGTATCACATCAGGTTCCTGCTGTGCCTTCTCCACCACCTTTTTTATGAAATGGTAGGTTAGAGAGACCACCCAAGATGCAAAGGGGACAGCTATGACTGCCATGAAAAACACTTCCTCATCTGTGAAAGGGGGCTTAGTGGATGAGGTCCCTCTCTAATGCATCATTTTCATGACCTCTACAAAGGTGGAGTCATCAGAGGATGCGAGAAACCAATGCACTTCACTGAGAGCCATGACTTTGTAGGGGAACATTTGCCCTCTTTTGCATGGACATTTCCTATGGACCTTGGTAAGCAAGTTGTCCAAGGAATTAGAAGTGTTTCTGGGCCCTTGATGAAGGGCCCCTTTAAGGTGCTGGGAGCTAGACTGTCCCTAGGGTCAAATATATGGTCTCAAAGACTCTGATAGCTTGGTGCTTGAGGGCAGAGTCAAAACCAAGTTAACATCCCCTTCCTTTATCATTGGACAGGTGATTATCCTCTTGAATAACTCAAATGTCGACACAGAACACAACGCTACTGAGAATGTACTCACCAGAGCCATCTCCATGGACAAGGAGGACAAAGGAACAAAACAGTAATTCCCAAATTCCAGAGGATCAGTCAGATTTGAGACCAAGACTGGTGCCGGTGTGTTGTGAACTGAGGACCTGGATATCATAAAAGGGCCTAAACAAGTGGACTCAGTGGATGGCATTAAGGTGTCATATAGACCATTTAGCAATAGATCCAATCATCTCCATAGGCTTCAGAGTCGAGTGTGTCAGATGCATGGAGAGTGTCAATAGGAGAGATGCCAATTACAAAGACCTGGGAGATCTGAGGTTGGTTTTAGCTCAAGATCCACTGGCACTGAGATGTGTACCGGGAAAAAAGAAAAAACTACAGGAGTTGGTGGGCCTACCCTATCTTTCCTATGTGAAGAGGTGGATGGGATGACACCCATGTCTATCCCAGCCTTCACAGACGTCCTTGTCATCCATTCCTAATATATGTCAACAACCTGGTAGATCTAAGTGAAGCGAGTGAGGGTGTTCTTGAGCTTAGGAATCTGTAGAGCTCCCACTACGAAGGCCTGCTGCTCCCAGAAGTGTCCTTCCTAGGTGACTTGTCAGGAATTACTATGGTCTTGGTGTCAACATATGTTGACGTAAAGGTGGGTAATCTGCCTAGCTTGCAGTGTGGGAAAGATGAGGCTGAGAGGGCTTGGCAATTTTTGGAGTCAGGGATGATGGAGGAGAATGATCCATGTCTCTCCTCCTTGTCTCCTCTTTGGGCCTATTCTTTTCTTCTTCTTAATCGTTCAGTCAATCTTTCTCTCTTGTCAGAGCCCTTTTTGCTGCTCCTTTTGTGGAGGCGGTCTTCTTTAGATGAAGAATCTTCAGCCACATCTGCCACTACGGCAGGGATAAAGGCTTTCAATATTAATTTGATCCTTTGCTCTATTAATGACCTAGGTCTGAAAAATTTGCAAATCTCAAAGTGCGCCTGAAGGTGTTCTGGCCTCAAGCACACAACATTGATCATGTGTGTCCTGGGACAGGATTTTATACCCGCATTTGGTACACCTTTTAAAGTCTGATGTTTTCTCCACTGATGTTGAAAACAGTACAACTTTCTAATCATCATTAATAAAAAAGTAAAGCAGAAGAGAAAAGAGGAGAAATGAAGTAAGAACTAATGATTTTCCTGTCAGGAAACAAAACCAAGGTAACTGTGGGTTTGGGTAGCTCTCTGATGTATGAGAGGAGTTAAGCAAAAGGTAAAACTTGAGGAATGAGTGATAAAACTCATCACAGTTTACTGAGAAAGATAAATATTTTTTCGTATCTTAACCCATAAAAGGATGAGTGCTGGAAGATCATATCTGGTGTTGATCGTAGCAAATGAAATCTGGAACACAGGGGGAGACTCACTGCATCATGGGAGAGAAGGAGAGCTTGTATGCTAGAGAAGCTTTAGTGTGGAAAAGCTGCTGGCTTTGATCTGCCATGAGGGCACATGACCCAATAACTGAGATACGAGGAGGGGACGATTTAGGATCTAAATAAATAAATGTAATAACCATTAGTAAGAAAGCAGCAACAGTGTAAACTTGGATCCAGACGAAAGCACATTCAGAAATGTCATAATACAACCTGGGTGATGATTATAACTTTAAATGTACATACTGTCATAAAAGGGGAGAGCAATTACCAAGGAATGGTACAAACATGCACACACATATTACAAGAAAAAAATGTGAATGCTAAATACTGGAGAAATAAATGTGGGACACTGCCCATGAAGGTGACAGAAAGAACCAAAGACAGCAACAAGCCACAATTATGTCATAGATCCAGTGACACTGGCACCAGAAGATGCCATGTACAAGGTAAAATAATGAGATGAGATGAGACAACAACAGACATTACCTGCAGGGTGGTTCAGATGCACTTCAGGACCTTCCAAGACAGGTTGGGGATAACATCAGGAAGTCACTGTCCCAAATCAGCAGCAGGATAAGGATAAAAAACGGCTCTCACAAACACTGATTACAGTAAAGCATTTTAAAGTGGAGTAAATTCAGCTCAGGGAAGGTAGCTTCCTCTTTTAGGAAAGTGATATCAATGACAATGACACCAGAGTGTAGCCCCTGAAAATAAGAAACTAAACTCCTTGACAAGGAACACTCCTCTTAGTCATAATGGATAGTACATTTCATATGACTGATGATATTTGCAAACAACTCTTCTCAATTCCTGTTTAAGACAGTATACTGCCAAACTGCAAAGTCCTGCCATCTGTGATTGTGGTCATGTCTACAAAATCCCAGGATACCACTCTGAATGATCTTTTATTTGTTACACGTGACAACAAAAATGTGGCCTTGTACTCATACTTCATCGTTAATGATTATAACAGTGTATCAATCGATGATACCAAGTCTGCATTCCCAGACAACTACCTTTGCATCTTTTTTAGGGCTTTCACTACATTTATTTATTTTTCTTGTCAATCTTTTGAGGTGTACAAAGCTGAAATCCGGATGTGTAGCATCCAAAGGACTCCCTTCAACAACTTATGAGAAGACTCACTTAAAGAAATGTATAAAGTAAAATTGACAAATCCTGTATTCCTTGAAAATATACTTTTGAGAATTTTCTAGAATACTGGTATTCTGGAACTCTACAAAACAGACACACAGGATACTTTCTATGTTTTTTTTCCAGAACAGACATGAAACTAAATGTCCTTTAATTAGCCATCTTCATCCTATACAATCCACTTTCATGCAGTCAATCACCAATGTCAACCTCAGGTTACCAAAGAGATGCTATATTGTGATGTCGGTGATTCGTATATATTACAAGTGCTAAGTTTGTTTGTTTTTTTAACAATATGGAAAGCAGCTCATCCAGACTAGGTCTTAACTCTTCCAAGACTGCTAAAATCACTCTCAACTTTTTCCTTAGTGCTTTGATGTATTCATTTGTTACCACACAAATCTGCTCTACTCTCAACCGATGGCAGAGGTGGAGAACTCATAACAGCATACATAATGCAAACATCTGGTAGAACAACTGCACATGTAGCCCACACGCGGTCCAACTGAAAAGCATCTGGATGCTATGCAGCATTTAATCCAAAGGAATAAAAAAGGTATCTGTTTGAAAATTATGACCATGGCAACTGAGGAGCTACAGACCCCTAATATGATGGAAGTTTGACAAGTAAGCTCATTGACACAGCCAACAAAATCACTTAAAACATATCAAATTAGATCACTAGTGAAAACCTCCAAAACCAATTATGAGTCGAAACTAGCCACTGAAATAAAGAGAAATCACAAGTCCTTCTTCAGTTGCGTTAGGAACCTCCATGGCAAAGTCCAGGTTTGTTCCAAATTAGTACTTAATGGTACCACTTACACTGATCCTGTTGACTTAGCCAACCTGCTGGCTGATGGGGGGTAAAGTTTGCACTGAATCTATCACCCCCCCCCCCCAAAGGCCCAGTCGTCATCTCTGATACTTGTCCCACACCTCACATCTCCGTATCAAGTATTAAAGGTCCTATCCAAGGCAAAGAACACAGCTTCCATAGGACCTGATAGTATCGTCAAGCTATATTCTGCACAATCTCCAGCAAGAACTAGCTTCACCACTGAGCACCCTGTTTAACCACAGCCAAATTGCAGACTTCAATCCAGCAGAGTGGAGAACCGTCACTGTCATCCCCTTGCACAAAGGTGTTGCCACTACTGACCTGGGAAACTATCGCCCCATAGGTTCATACTAGGCTATCTGCCCTAGGGCATTTATAAGCCTAGCCAGAGTGTGTTTGGCTTTCGCCACCCATTTTAAATTAATTTTGCTATGCCCTTTTTCAAGGTTAGTATACTGTGCCTCTGTCTAACAGTGACACAGAAGTGATACCCGGGGTAAACCTACAATCCCCCATCCACTCATCAAGATTCCTCTTGAAGAGGGTCAATGAGGGACTCTGCCTAACCTGGACTGGGATTTTATTCCAGAGTGAAGGGAGCCTCTGGGTTATGAATCTGTCCCTCCAGCATGTCCTATTTATTTCAGTGCTGAGGTTCAAGTCTCTCGAGCGCGTAGCTCGATGGGATTTGGATTTTCTGAGGTGCAGCATGTCCATTATCTTGACAAGTCTGATCTGTAAAGCCATGTAGCATATTATTATGCATCTCATAAACAAGGACATATGCAATCTCCAAGCACTTGACCCCACCCAGTTTGGAGTTGTCAGGGGCAGATCTTGCCTACTGAACCTAGATGACTTCTTTGAGACTGTCACCAAGGCCCTGGATGAGGGAAAGTCAGTACATATAGCTTACCTTGACCTGGCCAAGGCCTTTGACCCAATCCCCCACTCAGTCATTATCGAAAAGCCAAAACAACTTAGTGTTGATCTCTATCTTGTCAAATGGGTGGCCAACTGGCTGACAGATAGGACCCACAAGGTCAAAATAGGTGCCACCACCTCTGACAGCACATCTGTCATTAGTGGTATTCTCCAGGGATCTGTCCTGAGACCCCTACTGTTTGTTATCTACTTCTCAGAGGTCCAGGCAAAGACAAAGGGCTTGTGGCTGACCAAGTTTTAGGATGACTGTAAGTTGGGTGCTGTCATTGACTCCCCAAATGATGCTAGCATACTGCAAGAGTGTCTCACAGCTACAAATAACTGGTGCCAAAGTCATGGCCTTAAGTAAAATGCAAAAAAAGTATTATCATACCATTTGGCAAAAACATAGCCCCTGCTGATTACCAGATCAACGGCAACCCCTAAGCACTCAAACTGTGCAGAGAGACCTGGGTACTCAGGTTGACAACAATCTCACGTTTGACCATCATGTGGTGGCAGTGGTCAGAAAAGCCTTTTACTTGGTTCATATCATAAGTAAGGGGATTGCATCCAGAAAAAAGGATGTTATTACCTCTCTGTACTCCTCCCTCATTAGACTTATAATTGAGTATAATGCCCCATTTGGTATGTACCTCACCAAACACCTGCACCAACAGGAAAGGCCACAGAAATACCACACAAAGAGAATACATGGCCTCCAACACCTGTCCTATGTGGAAAGGCTGAAATCACTATCAATCTACTCGGTATCATACAGATTGCTCAGAGGTGACCTGTGTCTTGCCTACAAAGCAATATCGGACCCTGCCCTACTAGAGATGCTCCATATCCGTAAGTCTAACTCCTCATGCATTACCCACTCGATAGGCCTAAATCTAATATGCGGCATCAACAAAACCTGCTGGAGAGACAGGTTTGTCTCCCAGAGGCTGCCCTGTCTCTGGAATAGACTTCCCATACATGTCAAACACAGTAAGTCACTGACCCTCTTCAAGCGCAACCTTGATGAATGGATGGGAAACCACAAATTTGTCCCAGGGGTTCTACCTATGATCCTCACTGAAAAGGGTGACAGGTGCTGACTGAGGTTTCTTTTTTGGGGATAATCTCTTGGCTAGGCTTGTAAGGGCCCTAGGGCCATTAGCCTAGTAACCTCCTATGATCGTGTGATCCTATTTATTTTTTACATTATTTATATTAAATCTTAAAAAACATTAGTATAACTCTCAAGCACTTATAGCAAGGAAAATGAAGAAAAATTAAATCTACTGCTTTTTTTTCCCAAACGCTAAGTGAATCACATCCATTCCCTTGCAGATCACAAAGCTACCAGTACTTAAGAATGTAGGTTACAAATACATGTCAACTAAAGAAATTGCTAGGTAGACCTGCCAGCATAGTGGTGCCAAAGTCAGGAAGTGCCACAGTCAAAAAGACACTGGAGAATCAAATGGAAATTATTAAAGCTTTACCTTACCAAGTTTCCAAAATCCAAAAAGAAGCAGACCTACAAAAAGAGTTCTTTTTTAAAGACCACTGTAAAGTGACAGCCCTGGAAGAACAAATACAGGGAATCCAAGGCAAAACAGACAATCTAGAAAACAGACTTCACTGTTCCAACTTAAACATAACTAATTTGAATAACCACACCCATTGTTAACTATGGCAAAATACATGCACATATTCTGATCCTTCCACTCCTCTAATCACTGTACCTGCCCACTGCTCTGTGGCAGTCTCAAAGCCAAAAACATTTACCTGAGACATAATTAGTGCTAAATGCGACATAATTAGTGCTAACTGAAAGCTAATACTCAACAGTACCACTGCTCTGTGGTAGTGTCAAAGTGAAAGACTTGAGACATAATTAGTGCTAACTGAAAGCTAATACTAAAGACTAAACAGCAAAACCACAGCAAACATCATGATTTTTGAAAGCATTAACTTTACGCACATGTGACCTACCTCTAAAAGAGCGGTGGTGGTGCTGTGGTAGCGTTGTCGCCTCACAGCAAGACGTTGTGCCATTCGATTCTCAGCTAAAGCGTCTTCTGTGTGGTTTCATGCGTGAATGGGTGTACCTTCGTTGAAGGTTGTGCGTCAGGGCTGGCAAACTCGGCATGTAAAAAATCTACTGCCAATTATTAGTGGACCGGAGTTCTGCTGTGGCGACCCCTAACCGGGAAAAGCCGAAAGACACAAACAAAAACAACAATTAGCAATGTTGTTGACTGGTGCCACAATGCAGAGGCTTTGGAATTTACTATGCTTCGCACAACCTGGGTGCTGAAATGCCTGGCCAAGGAGGGATAAGTGTGAGTTGTTAATGCTGCTTCTTCCATCTTGGGAGAAGGTTGACAAGAGCTCTGTTACAAGAGTGCCACCTAGGGAAGGTCTGGAATTGCAGTCCTCACACTAAAAATTTGGGGAACATGATCTTGTTAATGACCACATCCACTCAAGCTAGTAGTGCACATTTAACAAAGTGCAAGCTCACAATAACCCAGTGTAGCAGACACTACACAATGCTTTTGACTTACAGGGGAAGTGTTAAGAGCATTTACAACAATCATGTGAACTCACTTTTGGATGATGTAGGTAGCGCCTGGCTTCTGACTCATTGAACAAACAGTCTGATAAGTGCATAGGGTATGATGCCAAAGGATGGAGGGGAAAATAAGTCAAAATATTGTACTACAAACATGTCTGCATAGCACCAGAACGTTCAACTTCTATGTACAACCATCGTGCACTCTTCAGTAGTGTTTTTCAAAATGAAGCATTTCACCTCAACTAATGCTGGGCAAACATTTGACACCAGATCTTTGATTATCTGTGGGATGGACTGGGTGATGTATTTAGTGGTGTGCCAATGAAGGGCTTTCTATGTAGAGTATACATCTTGCAAACACAGACAAAGAATGTTTGTTTCATTTGAGGAAAATTAACTAAAAATGAGACAACAGTGCATGATAGAGACACATTATTGGGCATTCTGCCTGTTTTTCATTTATTGGTATTGTTATGGTTTGTACAGATGCATAAAAACATAATCTGCTAAACCAAAAAGAGATGTAATGAACTGTTAAACTTGGGGTTATATTCCCACTACATCTTAATGAATATTTTTGATTTATATAATATACTTTTTTTTTTACTTTGGTTCAGTATTTATTTACTGTCTTACATTTTTTTTGTGTATAAATATGAACAACTGATCTAGTTAAATATTTATAAATGCTGAATTACACTTATCATTTGCTTCTGGGTTGCACTTGTTCTTTGAATGAGTATTTACAGATGTGCTTCACAATTCCCCCAGCAGATGGCAATGTTCTCTTGTTAATATCTTTTCCTGATGCATTATTTCCCCCAATTTTTGCTTTTGTTTTATTTTGATGATTGTGGTTACAATAAGGCATTTGTTTACATTATATATATTTTTGTTACTACACGTTTTGTTTTGGATGACTGATGATTACGGTTTCATTTGAACAAACTTGTCATCTATGCAGGTCAGTTGTGCTAAAATTAGAACATTCACCTTTGATGCAGAAGCTGTGGGTTCTATTCCCACACCAGGTAGATGGATTGCGGACACTGCTATACAACGTAAGGGGGGTGCTTCACTCCTGAGTGCGTCGTCCTTCAGATGAGATATTAACTGAGGTCCCATCTGCCTGAGTTGGTGATAGCTCAGGTGGATATAAAAGATCCCGACTGGCGCTAATCCGAAAGAGAAGTTCCCCAATGCTCTGGCCATAATTTCACATAGTAGTATAAATACCACCTCGGGTCTCTCCCAAAAGGAAGCCACTAGATTTGTGGGACTAACCTGGCCAACAAAGGACATATAAAAATAAATATTCTATATGTTAGTGCAGTTATACATTCTGGTATTTTACTTGAGTATAGTTTTGTGACCTCAAAAACTTATAGAAGTTGCAGTTTACATGTGTCTGCAGGTATGCATTGTAAAAGCCATTGTTTTGTGAAGCTGCAGTCTGAGGAATATTCTCCCAATAAAGCAGCAAGCTCCTTTTTTCCAGTTGGTGTCGCTTTGTTTGTGTCTTGTTTCTATCTTCAATGTCCACTGGAATCTAGAAAGTTGAACCTGGAACTGTTGGGTTTTATTTGATTGAGATATACACACACAAACATTGATATATATATATATATATATATACACACACACACATATATATATATATATATATATATATATATATATATATATATATATATATATATATATATAAATTCAACACAGTATTGCACTAAAGTGAAACCTGCAAAATTCACAAGTAAAGACACTCCAAATAGGGAATCACCACAGTGGAAAAATTGTTTATAGGGTCATAGGTTGGTACTAGGCTATCAGCCCTAGGGCCTATACAAGCCTAGCCATAACAATTCCCTGGCTATTTCTTCCCACACTATTTACTTTCCTGGACCCCTGTCTAGCAGGGCGACTGACGTGATCCCTGGGGTAAATTTCCTTTCTCCCATCCAATCGTCAAGTTTCCTTTTGAAGAGGGCCAAAGAGGCTTTCGCCTCCATTTAATCAAAACACTTCTTCAGAATAACAACTCTGATAACAAAATGGTTTAAAAAGACATGCATCCAATTAATGATTTCTAAAAATAACCAATCACATTCAAATACAAAGTTTTGCTGCCTTCATTTTTAAACACACAATATATATACAGTCACTGAAACCAGTAAACAGGTTAGGCCTAAGCCAAACTGCAAGTGCACTTCTTTAATTTCCAGCAAGTTATTTATATCCCTGTGTAAAGATGCACACTCAATATGACCTGATGCAAACAAAAGAAAAATTATTAAAATTGGTAAGTAGGATGCTTATACAGTGCATTTTTGGATCATTCTTTCTGACCACGGGAGTATAGGAGATGCAAGGCAATTAAGTCTTGCACCAGTTTATGTCTTGACAGTACTTAACCCCAGTAGGGGAGGGTCATGTCATTCAAGTCAAGGGGTGAATTTGTGAATACTCATCCGATCAAGTTCCCACTTGAAAAGAGATAATGTCACTAGCACATGCTTTCATATTTTACCTGTGCTTTACCTATAAAGAATATTTCACATGTAAGATGAGCAATTGTACCTCAGTTGCAAGTATAATGGTTTGTGGCCCCAGCTGTTTTGTCATAATTTTTAACAGCAGCATACAAGCTACTGGATATTTATCTGCACTGCTTACAAAACCCACAGTCATAATAACCACCAGTGCTTCTCATGTCATAACTCTTATTACTCACTTTTCACTTTTGTTTCTATGAAACATATATTTAAGATCAACATTTCTGCTATAAGTAAAGAAAGGTTTGACACCCACGTTTCATTATGTTTTGGCAGCCTACTTACAATTTCAGGTCAAAGGAGGTATTAACACATCCCTTAAGTCGCTCTATCCACTTTGATCTCTGTGTTATTATAAACATATACATTGTGTGCCTTTTTTCCTCCTTGAAAATATGATGTTTATCAGCCATGTCATATATCCACCTAAAAACATTTCATTCACAATCTGTAGTTTATTGATAAACAATGAAAGATAAACAATGATTGTCACTGCTGAAGTGAAACCCTGACCCTATGTGCAAATAATGGGAAAAGGAGTTGTGGATAGATGGATGGATGGATGAATTTCCCCTACCCATTCCTTAAATTCCTTTCTTTTTAACAGGTTGGTGGGGAAGCACCAGTGTCTCATATCTTTGCTTCATAACCCTACATTTTTATCTTAGTAGTTAGTGGTGTATGATCTGAAATACTTATTGGATGTGTGCCAAAGTTCTCAATTAAATGTACATGTTCCTGTGAAATATAATTTCTGTCTAGTCTAACCCAGTTATTGTACTTTGGAGAATAATATGTAAATTCCCTCACCAAGTCCATACTACTGAATTCATGTTTTTCATATCAAATATTTTCAAAAATTTCTGAAGAAATATACCCCATTTTGTTATATTTTCCCTTCTAGGTCCCCCAAATACATCCTCGTTGCTGCAAATCAAATTCCAGTCCCCACTTACAGGTAATATTCCCTTCTGAAAACTGATTATTTCTCCCCCAATTTTTTAAGCTCAGTAATAGCAGTTTTAGATGAAATATAAATACATGCCAATGTAATCCTCATCCCTCGCCAGCATCGCCTCACTACCAAAAATCTGCAATTATCAAGCCAGATTCATTAACACCTACACTATAACAACTTCACACAATCTGTATTCAGGAATATCCCTACCACATTCTTTCTGCTTTCCAGTCACTTTGAGTACAATAAAGGTACATGTAGTCTACACTTTGTAGTAGTAATCTTTATGAATCTCCCTCAACATTTAAAACTGCAAATAATCAGCAGGAAAACTAAAATTAGGAGGAAGAAGGTGTAAGTTATGTTTGTTTACTCAGAACAATGTACACATAGTGTAGGTGATAATAAATCCCAGGAAATATCTTTTTTCCTCTTCTGTTACTATTGGAGCTCCTCTAGCAATTAAATAAGTACTCCTCTTTTCCTTTGTCCCTGATATTCTAATGAATATACATCTTGAAATGCATTATTTATCAAATTCATATGCCAGTTGTTTCCAAATGTGTCTCCTGTAGCATTACTACTCATTTATTTATTTGTTATATGGTAAAATAAGTTGATGGTCTGAAGAAGTGATTTTATCGCGAAAGTGCTCATCTATGTTCGAATAAAAGTCTGTTTGGATTTTATACTGCTCTTTGTTATCTGCTTTTTATTGGTTTGCTGTGGTGCTGTGTTCCACATTTTTGTTCACATTTATTTACTGGGAAAGTCTGATTGGGGTCCAAAGATTCCATTTTCAGTATAGGCCCAGGGAGAAAATCTCCAAGGTAAATAATTACAGCAGAATTAATTTACAAATATACATGTCAAAAACTGTAATGTAAGAGGCAACAAAGAGATATGTAAACTATTTATAAGGCTGCAGGGAAGAATTTTATGACAACTCGATTAATTATTAGAAATGAAAAAAGGAAAGGACAGACAACACTAGGAAAAGCACAGGAGAAGTTGAGGGCATGAAGAAGGGAAGGTGGAATGTGCAACAAGAGTAGTTGGGATGCAAAGAGAGGAAAGGGATAAGGGGAAAACAGGTATATAGGCCATATGTATGTATAAATGAAAATAGAAGTAGGAAACAGAGAATGTAGTTGAGAGTATAGTGAGCAGCAAAAGTTGTTGAAGAGGTAGTTAAGGTAACCGGACTATAATATTAAGTGGGATTACAGCAGGAACAGATCCATGCTTTACTTAGGAATTCTTTCGATGCATTTTTAAAGAGAGAAAGCTGCAGCTTACTCTAATACCTGTGGGACGATCATTCCAGGTTTTGGCAATGTAATAAAAGTACAGGCATTTTACAGCATTGTTAATGGGCTTGTAAACTGATATAAATTGTCTTTGGACCTTACAGAACTAGTGGGAAGGAAGCCATGAAGAACAGAGGTTAGAGCAGGGCAGGCGGTGCGTTTATATATAATGTGGTGGACTGTTAAGAGTTGTATGAAGGTAAGATGGTAAAGTAGCCTATAAGGGAGATCTGGAGAGTAGTAAGGACATCGGTGCTATGCAGCAGGGAAGGTAATAAGTATGTATTAGCAACAGTGATTCTGGAAGACTGGTTAATAAAATGTGAATGTCTGTAGAACGTGTCCAGTTTCTGGTGGGGTTTTTTTATATTATTTTGGATATGGAGATCAAAGTTTAGGTTTTCATCAATGATTATGCCTAGCAGCTTAGTGTATAGGACTGCTTCAATCAGAGTGTTATTTAGGGAATGAATTTTAAAATTTGGTTTATTTCCTATTTGCCCTTTTGGATGAAAATGTAGGAGTCGTGTTTTATTAGGGTTAAATAGCAATTTGGAGTTGTTTAACCAGAAGAAAAAGTTTCTTAGGCAATAAATTACAGGTCAGGCAAATTATTTGATGAGCAAATAATAGCTCAGTCATCAGCATACTGAATTAATTTGGATGTCATACAGAATAAATGAAGATTATTTATAAAGATGTTGAACAGAAGGGGCCCAAGGATGAACCCCTAGGGTGCCCCTATGATGTCTGTTAGGGATGGGGAAAGAGAGACAAGCCAATTAATTGACTGATGTCTATCTGACAGATACATTTTAAACCATGCAAGGGAGGGGAATGTGAGACGAAGACAAGAAAGTTCATATAATAAGCTTAGTGTGACAGACTGTCACAAATGCCTTAGACAGGCCTAGAAATAGCACAGATGACTAGCATCTCTAGCATAAGTTATGGTATCCTTGAAGGATATGGTCTGAATCCATGTTGTGTTGGGGACAGTAGTGTGCTGTGGACAAGATAATTAATGAGGTGTATATGGATACATTTTCAAGTATTTTAGACAAAGGTGATAAGATAGCAATGGGGTGGTAGTTAGATCTGAGGAATTGCCACCTTTATGGAATGCAATAAGGAATAACTTTTCCCAGATGCATAGGACATATGATTCTGTGAATGATTTGCTGATAAGAATATTTACTGGGCAGGCTATATCCTCAGCAGTAATTCTGAGGTATTCTGCAAGAAGGTTATCTGCAGAATTTGAGCTTGGGTTGAATTTTGGTACAAGTTTTTTTTTTTTTTTTTTTTTTATGAAGTTGGTACACACTGGGTGGAGTGTAAAAGTATAAGCAGTAGCAATAGGAGATGGAGTGAAGTCAGCATTTATTATACTTATTGCAGAAGTGTTTGTAGCAGGGGACTGATTTACACAAGGTAGACAGTGGGTATTGTTTGACACTAGGTTGGAAATACTGTCAATGAATTGACAGTTAAAGAGTATGGCGATTTCACTAGGGGATTTATCAGGGTAGGAGCTAGGATTTTGTTTTGTGTCTGGATTGAGAAGGGAGTTGATTGATGACCAAATTTTTGGGGGAGGGGGTTGTGAGAAGAGTTAGATTGTTGGCTGGCAGACACTTTCTTTTTTTCAGTGATACTGAGATTTCTTACTTCATTCTGGAGTTCTTTGTAACATAGTAATTTGTAAGGGATTTAAAATTGTTGCCATTTGTTCCATGCTTTGTTTCTTTGGGACATTAGTTGTTTGGTGGCACATGAGGGCAGATTAATTTTGATTATTGCGGTCTGAGTGGGAGCTAAGCTATTCAAAATGCTTAGCAATATGGTATTGAAGTGATTTACAGCTTCATCTAGAGGGTGAGTTTTTAGGACAGACTAATTAGTAGATTTTAATATGTTTAGAAAGGTCTGTAGATTAAATTTTCTTAGGTTATGGATTGTCTTGTATAAATGTATACTAGGAGTGTGTTTTGATATTCTAATGGTATAGGATAGCAAGTAATTACTAAGAGTATTGGGAAGGGTATACTTAACTTGGATCGGATAATAGAACCCAATCTAATATGGATGTGCTATTACACTTTACAATAGTCACTTCACTGTTACAAATTACTCTGACCATGTCCCCAAATTTGGTAATGCAGAACTACTGCTAACTGTCTTAAGAATAAACAGTTCAAAGAAAAAGAACCTGTGTATAATTATTATTTACATCCCTCCAGCTCAAAAGATCCCCATACTTAAAAGCATCTTATCTTGGTTTACTACACATATCTCTTATGACACAATAATTCTTGGTGATGTTAACATAAATTGCCTAGCTCTTGTATGGGATGCTATAAGTTGAGAGAAATTGAAAAGGTTTAAAGAATCAGTGGGAGAAACAGATGCAAGAGATATCCAATTTATGTTAACATCAACAAGAATGATTGTGTCATAAGAGATGTGTGTAGTAAACCAATATAGGATGCTTTCAAGTATGGGGATGTTTTGAGCTGGGGGATGTAAATAATAACTATACACATGTTCTTTGAACTGTTTATTCTTAAGACAGTTAGCAGTAGTTCAGCATTACCAAATTTGGGGACGTAGTCGGAGTAATTTGTAACAGTGAAGTGACTATTGTAAAATAAGGCAATCCCACCTGCTTTTTTTGTGTAATCTGTCTAGTCTGATTAAATTATATTTTCATGTCTTTTATAATAGGTTTTAGCCACATTTTTGTGGCATCTAAGAAATCAGGAGTATGTAATGCTACCAAAGCATGACAGTCTGAGATTTTGTTACATATGCTGCAAAAACAGAGGATAATGAATTCTAGATTTTAGCTATGTGATGAGTTTATAGGGGTAAGGGGGAGATCAGTGGTTGGGCTTGGATTGGGGTGAACACTGCCAGAGAGGGAGATAAATGAAGAGTAGGTGGACATTTGTTTGAGTATAAAAGGGGATTTTATTATGTAATACTGAGACTTAATGATTTGGGGATTATACTGTAAAAGTTTTATTTTTGGAGTGGGTAGTGTACAAGTCTGAAGAAGACTTGGTAATATGTATGAGAAACATTTTGTGTTATGAATAATAGCTGTGGTGGATGTTATAGAAGTGATATGGGAACTAATACTGGATGCATGATAGTTTGCTTGATGCAGCAGGAAAGAAAAGCTAAAGAAAGGGAAACTATGAGTGTTGTTGCTGAGGAGGACATGATGTTGACTTGTAATTTGTGTAGTTAGGATTTGGAAATATTTCTGTATTGGAGAAAGAGGAGGTGCAGCAGTAGCATTGTTGCCTCACAGCAAGAGGTTCTCCCGTTCGATTCTCGGCTGGAGTGCCTTCTGTGTGGAGTCTGCATGTCCTCCCCGCGGTTGTGTGGGCATTCAAAAGACATGCATAAATGTGCATGCCTTCGTTGAAGTTTGAACGTCAAGCTGGCACATCGGCGTTCATGAAAATCTACTGCCAATCATTAACGGACCAGAGTTCCACTGTGGCGACCCCTAACCGGGAAAAGCCGAAAGACAACAACAACAACAAGAGAAAGTGATAATATGCCAGGAGGTGAAGGTCGTGAAGGGTAAAAGAAAGAGGTTATGGTTGTGGTAGACAATATGAGAGGGACTGAATTGTGTAGAAAAGAGATGTAGTATAATGAGGGAAGATCTTGTAGATGTGTGGGTGAGGGGTCAGTTATGTGTAGTATACAGACTGGTTTGGTTAGTGAGAGGAGCATGGGAAGTATAAGGCTAGGAGTAGTGGGGATGGGTGAGCATTGGGCGTAGGGCAGGACAGCAGAGTGAGCCCGAGTGTACCTGTGAGTCCATTCGTATTCCATAATAACAAGGGTATGTGTCATCATTATGGTTAAGAAGTCATTATTCCCATCTATTACATATGGCAGCTTTTTAAATGCATCTTTCCAACCTTTATGATACATGTGCCCACTAATGTCTGGCAAGTTAAGCCTTTACATTCTTATCATCATCAATGGAACCTATGTCACATTTCACAAGATTTTTTAAAATAAAAACCCTCAAACAAAAAAGCAACCCCCCCCCCCCCCGAACACCTACATAACCTGTTAACTTAAGCCAACACACAAACAGCTATGTGCATCTTCAAATAATGAAGTTTAACCCTCCTAATGGGAACATTCATCCGAAATAAACAGTTGCTCAAACAAACCTTAATTAACTTGAAATTCAGCTTATCCATGCCAAGACACATGTTATGGCCTGTGCTTCTACTTACACCAATAGGTGTCTCTTCTTGTTTTAATCTTTATTCCCCTCCCAGACATGAAAACAACTTGCATGGTTTCAGAAAACATTGGTTTCTTCAAGGCTAAAATGTAATGTGTTCTGTCTTTTTATTGCTCTTTGTCTCCATGTACACAAGAGAAAAAATGTAGTCCTCGGCTGTAGCTTTAAAGACAAGCTGAAACATTTTTTGTTAAATGATAACTTTACATTATATTCAGTGTTCTCATATTTATTTGTTTCCTCTTAAAACTTTATTAGATTAATCCAAGGGTTTTAATACACTGAGCCTTCACAAAAGTAAGAGTAAGCTGTACATATATTATAATCTGTATACTTTTGCACCCCATCCCCCACCTCAAAAACCCAGGACTACGCCCTATTAACTTGCTTATGTCTAGTCTTTTTCTTTTTGCACTGTAATGCCTAGTTTTCTTAATGCTAACAAAGAAATAGACGACAAAAAGGCATCTGGTTACTTTAGTAACTTTATCACATACAAGATCAACTTAAAATACTTTACTATAAAACTTGCAGTTTATATTACAAAACATTCCATAGAAATACTGTTAAGAACAGAAAGTGTTTTACTTACACAGTTACCTTTTCCTTCTTTCCCTCCTCTCACTGTCCTTCCAAACATTAATGACAAGAAGGGAGGAAAATGCTTTTCAGTTGTCCACAAGTTTAACAAAGCCAACAAAAGTCTACTCTTTCCATTTTTTCTTACATTGCAGCATTTCACCAATGTGAATGATGCTTTGCAGTCTCACATTTATTCATTAATTTCCATGTTGCTGGTCATCTTCTTGTTCCTCTTCATCTCCCACCTCCAGATTCTAGTTCAGTTCCAAGGTTCTCCTGATTCTTCAAGTCAACTTCTGTTGTTTTCTATTTCTCTCAAGCATTTTCCTTTGGATCAGTGAAAAGGGTTTCACTGGCAAAGTCTCTCTCTGTGCTTTATTATCAGAAAAATGACAAGCAGAGTCCCCTCTTTCTTGATGGCTCACTTTTTGTAGGACAAAATTTTGTATTTCCTCCTTAGCTTGTTCTGTATCAAAAAATGGCTTTGATCCTCCAAGAAAAATATTCTGAAGACAGCTGAATACAGTAGCTCGAACCTCACACCTGCCTCTCAACATTCCCTCACTACTGGAATAAATTTATCTTTTGCCTGGTGTAAAGTGAATAGTCTATTTCCTGAAACACTCTACTGTCTCCACCTTTTAATACCCTTTTGCCACAGCTTTTTTCAGGATCAGCTCTTTTTATGGTAGGTGTTATCTTTACTAATACACGTTTTGGCTGCTTTCTCATGGCCAGATTTGAAAGATACACAATGTGCCCTTTTAAGAAACAATTCCTGCTGTGGAATACCAGTCCAGTTGCTTATTTTTGCTTTCATAAAATTGATACTGTCTGTTCCTTCTAGTTTTCCTTTATTTTAATCAGTTCTGAGCACATTTGACTTGCTTTTTCCTCTAGATTACTGGAAGCCTAAGTAGTAAGAAGTACACCAAAGCTGGAGCTTGAGCTGCTTTTTGCTGAACAGCTGCAGGATTCTTCCTAGTCAGTGGCATTCTCGATTTCTTGTTTTCTGGCATCCAGGAAGTGTACTTATTAGCCAGTAACTGAATTTACTAAAAGTGACAAAGTTCCTAGAGCTTGTTTCAGTTTCTTTTTTCACACTGGTTGAAGCAGAAGTTAAGCTGTTGATCAGTGTGCAGCCATCTTGGAATACCAAGCTCAAGATTATTAAACTTAAAAAATATAGTTCCTCTGAAGTAACTACAGCAAAAAATACACATTTTAGAATTATATAACTCACTTTATGCAGTGAAATGTTAATTAAAAGTTTTTAATTCTAGCAATAACAGTGATGGATAGGGAAGGAGAAAGTACATAATAGCTAAAGCTGAGTTGAAATACAACTTTCTGTACTTTAACTGTCAAAAAACGCTTATCATAAAATAGAGATCAGAGCATCTGTGACTGTTTGGTTCAAGCGGCAAACAAGATCTGAAATACTGTGAGGATAGAAGGGGAATTTTAGGTAGTGGAGGAATCAGAGCCCTGGATCTAATTGCTTAAAGGTGTTGAGGCTGAATTTGAGTCAGATCACAGTTCTATCAGTTGAACCAGATGAAAATGGACATCAGATTCTTAAATGAAAATAAACAGTAAAAAAAAAATAATTTGCAGATGATCTTTAAGACTACATGTATTGAAATGGTATAATAATAACTGTTGTATTTTACCTTTCAAAGACTTTGCTGCCATACAAATATTCATGTGGTGGTCCAATTTAAGGATAAAATATGAAACACATTTTTATGATACTGTAGTCCAGCTGCTGGTTGCATTGCCATAAAAACAAGTAAGTGTTGTTAGCAGCTAACAGATGTCATAAACCCTTGTTAGGAAATGCCACCTTTACAGTTATTATTTCTAGTTTATGACCCTGTTTGTCTATGGAAACTTTTTTTGAATTTTGTTCAAGCAATTGTATATTTGTTGTATATCTTGTTTAATTTGTTTCTCAATATTCTAACCACCATATTCTGCATCATTTGTAAAACTCTGATTTTACTCATTTTATATGTTAATAACCAATATTAGAAGAAGCAAGCCAGGATCCACGAACCAATATTTATTGAGCGCTTTCGTTTTTTAAAATAAAAAACTTCATCAGAATGATTACAAATGAACAATGACTGACCCAACTTAGATAGCAATCTTGCTTACAAAAATGTTAATTAGCAATCAGCTTAAAGGTGTAGTCTCTAAAACACAAATACAATAAATACATACCTTAAAATACATAAAATGTATGATGTTTAATACATGAAATCTGTTAAAAACATATATGTAAACTCACAGGAAATATTTCATTGTAAATTATATATTAATTATATAAATGTTTGCTTATATATAAAAATATATATATATATATATATATATATATATATATATATATATTGCGAACTGCATATTGATCACATATATCCTTCTGCCCTTAGTCTAAGTATAGGGCTGATGGAAATGTTACTATTAAGGCCTGGGTATTCGGTAGCATTAGTCCTCATCTGCCACCTTAATTCATAAAACTCTAAAAAGTCATTAACTGGACCCCCCCAACCCCCATTGATACCTGCTGTAAAACTGTGAACTTAAAATTGTGTCCCTCATTATTATTTATGTGGACTGCCAAGGCATTTTTAATGTCCTGCTTCCTGATGTCATAGCAGTGCTGATAGACCCTACTTCTAAGGGCATTGATAGTCTTGCCAATGTAAAAACATGGACATAACTGGCAAAGGGCAAGATAAACTACAGATTTGCTGCTGCAACAACATTTCTTCTTATAGAAATATTCCCATAATTAAGAATATCAATCTCTGTGCACTCCATGATATGTTTACAATGAAGGCAAAATCCAAATTTCGACATGCCCCCTACTTTGGTGTCAATAATATTGTTTCTCTCTAACATATTTTTGAAGGAAATATCCTTCTGATAGACAATTTTTGGGGCCTTTCCCACTATTTCAAGATAATCTTGACTGGTGTGAAATAAATTCCAGTTATGGTGAATAATCTGGGTAATGTCAATGAATTGTCTGTTAAACGTAAAGATAGCTGACCTTTTAAAGTCAATTCCTTCCTTGGGTAAACTTTCATTTTGAATAATACCTTTACCAAGTAAAGGAAAATAATACCCCCTATGTCTTTTATCTATAACTTCCTGTAAAATAGGATTTAAAAACAGTTCAGGATAGCCTCTTTGCAAAAGCATATTCTTCAATACTTCAATTTGCTGTAAGAAATCCTTCCATTCAAAAGTAATACGGGCCAAACGAACAGCTTGGCCCTTTACCAAGGATTTCTTCTGATGTAGTGGGTGGAAACTGTTGAAGTGCAGGAGGGTATTAGTGTAAGTAGGTTTTCTAAATAGTGTTGTTGGAAAGTCTTTTTTATACTCGTTTTTCTTGATGGCAATATCCAAATAATCTATTGCATCTTTCCCTACTGTATAAGTAAAATCTAAAAAATCTGTACTTTGCTTTATATAGGACAAAAAGCTATTAAGCTCTTCCATACTTCCATGCCACAGGATAATGATGTCATCCAAATATCTGCCATAATACTTCCAATATTGAGCATATTGGCTGTTAAAAATTAATTCTAGTTCCCAAAAGGCCAAAACAATATTCGGAAATATAGGGGCACATATAGCCCCCATTGCTAGGTCCTTGCATTGTTTGAAGAGCTGGGCTTCAAATACTACGACGTTGGTGTCTAGAACCAATTCCATTGAGGTTCTAATAGTCCTAACAAGCTCATGTTTGACATTGGTATATCTACATAAAAATAAAAAAAAACACTCCACACCCAGTTCATGTGGGATAACAGAGAACAAATCCCCGACATCAATCGTCACAAAAATGAGACCATCGTCGTACATATCCTTATTTATTTCTTTAGAAAGTCCCAAGAATCCTTTAAAACCCAACCACAATTATTTAATGTTGATTTTAGTTGAGTGTCTATAAATTTGGCAATAAAATATGTTTTAGATGCCTTTGCATCAACAATAGCCCTAAGGGGTGGGTTACTTATATCCTTATATAGCTTTGGTATGCCAAAAATAGTAGGAATTTTTGGGGACTTGACTGCCATAAAATTATAGTCATCTAAACTAATTTCCCTGTTTAACAATAATTAATCTGGAATTACATCAACTTTCCTATACAATATGTTTTTCTCATTCAAACTAATCTCACAATATACATCAGTATAAAATATACCAAACATTTTTTCTACATAGGAATTAGTATTCATGATGGCCAAACCACACCCTTTGTCAGGTTTCATAACTCTGATTGCCCTATTGTTGCATACATCTGTGACTAGTTTACTCTCATATAAAGTTAAATTATTGTCCAAATCTGAATACTTTCTCTTGTTTTTAAGGAGCTTACGTATGTCATGTTCACACATTCTCTCAAATGTTTGTATCAAAGGGTTCAAGGGGGGTTAAATAAACTAGTTTTTTTATACACAGTTCATGATCTATAGAATTAAAAGACATTCCTTTAAATAAAAACTGTAAGTTTAACTTTCTTGTATAAAGCTTTAAATTACTTCATCAAGTACTGCATTTCTACATGGGACAAAAGAAAGCCTTTTATCAAATACATCTGCCAATTTCTGGTCAAAAATAGAGTCAGTATAATTATAAATACTAAAATCACCACAGGTATTGTTTAAAAAAACTCAATGACAGTATACATTCGGATTTATTTGAACTCAAACAAAATGACTATTTCAATATTTTTAAAAGGGTGGACAATAAATATCTGTGATCTTAAATGGAAAAAGGACAATAAATTAAAGAGAGATGAGAATGACTATGCCCAACGGAAAGCCTACACCCCCACCCCTCATGGGACAACAAAGCCAGACATTTTACACAAATAATTCTGTCAATGATAATCTGCATGTCCCCGATGTCAACAGAGATGATAATTTTGATGAATTTCACCCTGACCCTTTAGAGTATCCCCCTCTGAGGAGGTCCAAGCGACTGAGGAACCAGAAAGGAGGTACGGGTTATTACAACTGGAATCACAGGGGGAGGGCGAAAATGTATTGAATGTATTAAATTTATTAAATGTATCAAACGTTTTTAATATATCAAATGTATCTAATGACTTGGATAGTTCTACAACATTTGACCTTAACCTCATGACCCCAAACTTAATTCCTGATGCACTTTTTGTATGTAATGACACAATGAGTGAGGGCGTTCATGACACATGCAACATTTAAAAAAATACCTGTGGTGATTTTAGTATTTATAATTATACTGACTCTATTTTTGATCAGAAATTGGCAGATGTATTTGATAAAGGGCTTTCTTTTATGTAGAAATGCAGTGCTTGATGAAGTATTAATTAATTTAAAGCTTTATACAAGGAAGTTAAACTTACAGTTTTTATTTAAAGGAATGTCTTTTAATTCTATAGATCATGAACTGTGTAAAAAAAACTAGTTTATTTAACCCCCCCCCTGAACCCTTTGATACAAACATTTGATAGAATGTGTGAACATGACATACGTAAGCTCCTTAAAAACAAGAGAAAGTATTCAGATTTGGACAATAATTTAACTTTATATGAGAGTAAACTAGTCACAGATGTATGCAACAATAGGGCAGAGTTATGAAACCTAACAAAGGGGGTGGTTTGGCCATCATGAATACTAATTCCTATGTAGAAAAAATGTTTGGTATATTGTATACTGATGTGTACTGTGAGATTAGTTTGAATGAGAAAAACATATTGCATAGGAAAGTTTATGTAATTCTAGATGAATTATTGTTAAACAGGGAAATTAGTTTAGATGACTATAATTTTATGGCAGTCAAGTCCCCAAAAATGCCTACTATTTTTGGCATACCAAAGCTACATAAGGATATAAGTAACCCATCTTAGGCTTATTGTTGATGCAAAGACATCTAAAACATATTTTATTGCCAGATTTATAGACACTCAACTAAAATCAACATTAAATAATTGTGGTTGGGTTTTAAAGGATTTATGGGACTTTCTAAAGAAAATAAATAAGGATATGTATGACGACGGTCTCATTTTTGTGACGATTGATGTCGGGGATTTGTTCTCTGTTATCCCACATGAACTGGGTGTGGAGTGTTTTTTTTATTTTTATGTAGATATACCAATGTCAAACATGAGCTTGTTAGGACTATTAGAACCTAAATGGAATTGGTTCTAGACACCAATGTCATAGTATTTGAAGCCCAGCTCTTCAAACAATGCAAGGGCCTAGCAATGGGGGCTATATGTGCCCCTATATTTGCGAATATTGTTTTGGCCTTTTGGGAACTAGAATTAATTTTTAACAGCCAATATGCTCAATATTGGAAGTATGGCAGATATTTGGATGACATCATTATCCTGTGGCATGGAAGTATGGAAGAGCTTAATAGCTTTTTGTCCTATATAAAGCAAAGTACAGATTTTTTTAGATTTTACTTACACAGTAGGGAAAGATGCAATAGATTATTTGGATATTACTATCAAGAAAAACGAGTATAAAAAAGACTTACCAACAACACTATTTAGAAAACCTACTTACTCTAATACCCTCCTGCACTTCAACAGTTTCCACCCACTACATCAGAAGAAATCCTTGGTAAAGGGCCAAGCTGTTCGTTTGGCCCGTATGACTTTTGAATGGAAGGATTTCTTACAGCAAATTGAAGTATTGAAGAATATGCTTTTGCAAAGAGGCTATCCTGAACTGTTTTTAAATCCTATTTTACAGGAAGTTATAGATAAAAGACATAGGGGGTATTATTTTCCTTTACTGGGTAAAGGCATTATTCAAAATGAAAGTTTACCCAAGGAAGGAATTGACTTTAAAAGGTCAGCTATCTTTAAGTTTAACAGGCAATTCACTGACATTATCCAGATTATTCAGCATAATTGGAATTTATTTCACACCAATCAAGATTATCTTTAAATAGTGGGAAAGGCCCCAAAAATTGTCTATCAGAAGGATATTTCCTTCAAAAATATGTTAGAGAGAAACAATATTATTGACACCAAAGTAGGGGGTATGTCAAAATGTGGATTTTGCCTTCAATGTAAACATATCATGGAGTGCACTGAGATTGATATTCCTAATTATGGGAAATATTTCTATAAGAAGAAATTTTGTTGCAGCAGCAAATCTGTAGTTTATCTTGCAATTTGCCAGTTATGTCCATGTTTTTACATTGGCAAGACTATCAATGTCCTTAGAAGTAGGGTCTATCAGCACTGCTATGACATCAGGAAGCAGGACATTAAAAATGCCTTGGCAGTCCACATAAATAATAATGAGGGACACAATTTTAAGTTCACAGTTTTAGAGCAGGTGTCAATGGGGGATGCGGGGGGGGGGGTCTATCCAGTTAACGACTTTTTAGAGTTTTATGAATTAAGGTGGCAGATGAGGACTAATGCTACCGAATACCCAGGCCTTAATAGTAACATTTCCATCATCCCTATAGTTAGACTAAGGGCAGAAGGATATATGTGATCAATATGCAGTTCACAATATATATATATATATATATATATATATATATATATATATATATATGTATATATATTTTTATATTTAAGCAAACATTTATATAATTAATATATAATTTACAATGAAATATTTCCTGTGAGTTTACATATATATGTTTTTACCATATTTCATATATTATACATCATACATTTTATATATTTTAAGGTATGTATTTATTGTATTTGTGTTTTAGAGACTACACCTTTAAGCTGATTGCTAATTAAAATTTTTGTAAGCAAGATTGCTATCTAAGTTGGGTTAGTCATTGTTCATTTGTAATCATTCTGATGAAGTTTTTTATTTTAAAAACGAAAGCACTCAATAAATACACGTTGTGAGTCATTTTATATTTTCTATGCTCTTTGTACAAAATAGCTATGTTTATACATTTTATTTTTATTATAGTTTTATACTATGTATCTGGAGCTTTTCTCCCCGGGCTTCTGCTGAAAATGATCACCTTATGTCCAAGTTGGACTAACCCGGTAAACAAATGGAAAATAAAATAAAAATCACTGTTAGTAAAACAGCACTAGAAGGCAGTGGGCTCCAACAGACGTACGTAAAATCTCGAGGAGCCAGTGATTATATCTCTGATCTACAGCTGGACACTTTATGGCTTATTTGGCCTTAATAAGTTTCAGCTATTAACCAAAGCAGTGCATTTACCATACAGACTTAAGGCCAATCACCCTTTATATATTAGCGTGTGCATTACCTATGAACTACAGTCCCTGTCGGTCACATATAATTTGGTAATAGCAGGTGGGATTATGCAGTTTTTCTTCCTAGCTGGTTCTGTCTTTATAATTTGCTGTCAGCCATTAGGAGTAAAATACATGCCCTATCCCCAAAAGACAGGAATGTATTCCAAATCCACCTACATCTAACCTGATATTCTAAGCCTTGGTCTCCATCAAGGCTACAGAGAGTGGCCCACCATCACCAGTGCATGATCCCTTCCCTTCCCCACCTGATGAAAGAAGAGCTGACAATGCCTCATCATGCTTCCCCCAAGCCAGCTCCTACAAGCACCAGAGCTGCTAATCATACTTGAGTCACCTGTGTTGTAATTAGGACTTTGCTCTCTACACCAATGCAGTTGGTGGTTTAGTTTAGAGAAAGGGAGTAATCTGTAGGCCTTGGCTTTTCCAATAAGTATTTTTTAAAAGATGGATAAGTCTGTATGCTGATTATTTTCCTTTTTTGTCAAAAACACTAATATCTCTGAGAATGAAGTTCCAAACAAAATGTATCTATCTGTCTGTATTTGTTTATTGGAGTAGAGCTCTGATCCCAGTGGATCACTCTCAGTCTGGAGAAAAAGACAAAAATACAATTTTAGAAGCTAGTACAGTGAAGTGATATTACAATAAAAAACAAAGTTAATTACATTATAGACTGCAAAGATCAGAAAGTTTGCAAAGCAGTTGTACTACATATTTACAATTTTTACAATCTCTACACACACAAAAAAAGATTGACAGAGAAAGAAAGAAAAAGAGAGGTAATTTCATCAGCCATACACCATAATGAAAATCTTTCCAAGTCTGTAATACAAAATATCCTAGTAGATTTATTGGCCTCTAAGGATAAAATGAATTTTGGGCCAAAGACTCGCAATCCTGAATCAAGACTTCTCTTGCATGTGGCCTTCTCAAAGCTAGCAAGGCTGGGATGTGCAACAGCTGAGTCAGGATTAAGCAATGCAGAGGAAGAATAAGAGTCTCTCCTGTATTAACTGAAGAAACAGGGCACCCCACAGCTATCTGGGCCCAAAAGGGGAATATCAGAATAACATCTATCCAATCTTCTGCAGCGAATGTCAGAAATTTGGGTATCAGTGGGCTGTGGAGAAAGACATACAAAAGACCCTTCCCACATTGAGAAAAGAAGGCAATAATCACCCACAACTACCTGTAGAGGAATCTGGAGCAAATTGTCCTTATCTGACAATTTTGTGGGGTTATAATAAAAGGGTACACAGGGGATACCACACGCTTGTCCGACTGTTCCAAAGATCACAAATGCCAAGATCCATTCATGAGAGCTGGCTGTAGTCTTCCTCAGTTGGTTTGCAATAGCATTCTGTTTTGATTGAACATTAACTGCCAGGAGGAGGAGAAGCAAGTTGTACAGCAGAACTGTCTCCCACATCAGTATAGAGTGAATGCTCCTTTCCTTACTGGTGAGCCACATCACAATTGTGTTGTCTTTCGTAATAGTGACTTCCAAACCTCTGTAAATATTTGGAGGGCATAAATTAATGCCCATTTGTAAACAATAATTTAATGCTTTTGATCATTCTAGTCACATTGGTTTGGGATCTTCAAATGAGTGTGAGGGCTTCTAAGGCCAGGTCTCAGGCATCTGTAAGGTGGAATTCGTTGACTCTGGATGGGGAGAAATGCAATCCCCATTATTTAAGACCTGGACTGCCTGACAGAGAAACTCACTACACAAAGAAAGGATAAAGGGGAGGGCCATATCCTAATGATACAGATTTTGTAGATACCACTGAATCGCTCTTATAAGCATTTTTTCTGGGGGATAATTAGGGTTGAGGTTTAGATATAGACAATAAACCTTTACACATTAAAGAGTTGAATAAAAGGATTAGAATGTCGTGTAATAAATAAAAGTTCAGAGACTTCAGCAAGAGAGACCTCATGTTGTCTGTGCTAAGCCTCCTGATGTGGCACTGTGTCAGAGAAAATGCAGATCAAGAAAGTGGTGATGATCAACATGTAAATAGGGAGTCCTAAAGTTATTGTTCAATGAACCTGCACTGAACCTGCACTGGAGGAAGAACTGTCACAAAAACAAGACTAAAAGTTTAGGAGGCAGGGTTTGGCATAATGCTTAAGGTCTTTACCTCACAAGTGCAAAATATAAGGTTTGATCTTAACCTCTGGTTATTAGCCAAGCTTAAAACAGTCCACAAACTAATAGGTAAATTTTAGTCTATCAACAGGCCTACTGAATTATCCAGATATGACAGAACACTAAAGATGCAAAAAACATACTGGACAATTCTAATGTTTCATTACTAAAATGTATTTTGAGTATACTAAAATGTTTTGAGTTATTCTAAGGATCAAAATGCTTTATTTTTTAAAATGTGTTTCGAGTATACAGAAAAAAATTTGACGTAAACAGCCGTGATATACATCATGGTATCAAGATTAATATATATCTGTCTTTCTCTCTTTGTGTGTATATATATATATATATATATATATATATATATATATATATATATATATATGTGTGTGTGTGTGTGTGCATCCCAACACCACTCGGACTACTGCAAAACACGAACATTTCGAACAGCATAATCACGCCCAATTTTTGACCCACGTTAGCACTTGTTTTCTGGTGTGGAGCCATCAGAAATGTCACTGTTCAGTTTTATTTCAGCAGTCTGACCTTTCGGTAGTTTGGATTTCACTGAGATGGGTCAACGAAGTGCACATGCGACTATGTGCATTCAACATTTTGATAGTAAACCATATATCATTCACACATTTACATATATGCAGGAATGTGTGTGTATCTTCACATAATATAGATATAAATAATACACACACACACACACACACACACACACACACACACACACACACACACACACACACACGTATTTATTTTTATTTATCCTTTGTTGACCGCATTAGTTCTACTAGGCCAATACCCTCTTTTCAGGGGAGTCCCAAGGTGGTATTTATACTACCAGAGGAAATTTGGCCAATGCATTGGGGGACAACTTCTACTCTTTTCGATAGGTGCTGTGGGATCGTTTACATCCACCTGAGCTGCCACCAATTCAAGCAGATGGGGATCTTTGTTTAAAGTCTCATCCAAAGGACAGCACACTCAGGAGTGCAGTACTCCCTCTTAGGTAGCACTGCAGTGTTAGGAATCGATCTACCTGGTCTAGCAACAGAACCCATAAACTTCTTCACCAAAAACGAATATGCTACCTGTTGTGCCAGTGACACTGCTATGATTTTAATATGCTGAAAAAGTTCAATTTGATGTAAACACTCCATGGAACATACAGCATGGCATTTGTATATTAAAACTAGGATGGGTTTCCAGGCTTGTCCTACAATGGCATAATGAACAGTTTTGAATAAAATGATGTAGCTTCTTCTGCAGGAGAGATGTTTTCTATGTATGTGCAAGTAAAAACTTGTTATATCAATGGTCCCTCTAGGACCACACAGACTGCAGGATATGAGGTTCCCACAGAATTGGAGATAAGGTTTTAAATTCTGCTTTGTAACGTGGCTAGAAGATCCTTCACCAGTATCTAATGTAAGGCAAACCACTCTTCCTGGAAAAATCTTATATCCTCTGCAAGTCAGGAGGGGTGGAGTGGGGTGTGGAATGGGGAGTCTGTCACACAGTTACAACTGAGGAGGGGAGATCCTTGTTGTGTAAATGACCACTGGTTCTTCCTTTGCTCTGCCATCTGCCATAGCTCAACTCCTCTTTCCAGCTGCCATTTTCAAAAACGTTTTTTTTGTTTTCACTGCTCTGCTTCTGGTAAAAAGATTGGGTTGAATTTAGACAATGCTGGGTGAAATGACTGTTGTATGGTTTATATTGTCTTCCACTTCTCCAAGGCTTTTGAATACTTTTTACAGGAATACCAAAGAACCAGTACTTTTCAAGAAGGGTATTAAGAATCTAACTCAACTTCCTCAGGTAAGGGATGAATCTTGAACTCAGTAAGTCAGCCTTCGCAAAGTCATCTATGGTATTATGCCCACACTTAATAGCATGCTTGCCCAACTTATGTGAAATCTGATTATGCTGAGAGAGCTACAATCTAACACTGGAATTCTCTTTAGGTGCTCCATCTACATGAGATTATCCCTTTGTAATGCAGCATATGGTCCTGGATGTTTATATGCCTTTTCTATAATGGGAGATGACCTCTGCATCAGCAGCTAGGTTTCTGTGCAAGTACTTACCCCTGTCCTCAATTCTCTGAAAGTGGTCAGGCTTCCTATGTGCTGCATTATGTCTTAAGTCTGACTTCAATAATGTATTTTTAAAGGCACCCTCAATTACTAAGGACATCGGAATGATCCATAATCAACAGCACAAGTTACCCTTTGTGGGAGCCCAACATCTTTTTTTGAAGATCAATTAAAGTGGTCCCCCATCAGTTTAAGAGGCTCTGCAAAACAGCAGTCTTCTGGTGGGAAGCCAAACAACAGCAACTCTTTCTCAGTACCATAATCCAAAGGACAGCAATTCTGTGAAGCATGTGAAAGGTCCCTGTTTTCTTCCATCCTGCCATCGAAGTCCAATAACGGCTCAGGCAAGGGAACTTTACTCCTTTTTGTGGATGCTCATGTACCAGAGGGGCACACTTCTTGTACCTGTGGAGGCAGAGGCAGGGGTGATGTTAGCTCTTGGCACATGACATACTTTTAATTAAATTTCCAACAGCTGAAACTGAGGCAAGATTGTTTTTTTTTTTGGGGGGGGGGGTGCTGATGCCTGAAATAAAGTTAGTGGGGGGTTTATAATGTGAGAAAGCAGTCAGCATAAATAAAACAGAAATTGAAGCTGAGAGGCTAGATATTTTTTCAATAAAAAGGTAGGAATATCCTCACCATCCTCCCCATGAGCCTGCACCACATTATGGCCTACAACAGGCAAATGGGAACGGTCATCCAACTCCATTCCAGATGCACTAAATAGTATGGCCTGATCATCAGAAGTAAACACTAACCTGTTGTTGGTCTTTGCAATGGCTTCAACAGATGGCTCTGCTACAGATGCTTGGATTGATGGCTTACCAACTGGTGCCTTAACAGAAGAGGAGTTCAATGACCTCTGCAGGACTGACAGCACTTTCATATCATGCTACCCTGGCTGTTTCCTGGTTATCACTTTCAAAGGGGTGGGGGTCTCTCTTTGGTCTCTTTTCTTTAGTTTTTTAAACCATATAGGAGAGGGAGGTCTTAACTATGTCAAGGGGAATGCTGCTCCCTGGCCTGGAAAGACTAATCTTTGGTGATTCACAAAGGTCTTCAGCATTTTATCTTGTTTTAAGAATTTCCTTCTTGAAACAGGTGCACTTTTTGCACTTCCCTGTAGGGTGATCCTCTAACAAAGAGAAAGGCATCAATGATGAAAGTACTTTGGCAGGATCAGTCTGCCACAAGAACACCTGCTGACAACCTTTTCCAAGGACATCATGGCCTTCAAATGCAATAGCAGCAAAAGCTCCAAAGAAGTCTTAGCAATAGAGAACCTTTCACCAAAAGAACAACACTTCAGGTTAATCACACTACTCTAGAAGGCAATAACATAAAACAGTCTCTGGAAGAGTAAGGATCACACAAAGGGAAGACTTACTGCTTAAATATCTGGATCATGGTAGAACGAAAGATAGCACTGACTGCTGTCCATTTTGTATCCAGTGTCAGCCCGATATCTCCAAGATATAGAAGAGATCATCCTGTGCATGGGCATCCAAAGCTCTGGTAATTAGAGTGGTAGGCAAACATCTACCAGCAGCAAATTCGCAATCATCATAAACACTGTTGCAACAGGGATCCCTATTGAAATGTCAACACTCGAAGTGCAGAGTGCCGAAAAACTGAAAAAAAAGATCAAAAACACAAGAGAAGAGTGATTCTTGAAAATCGCTCTTCTGTTCAAAAAAGAAGTTATGTCTTATCATAACATTCCATCTGTGTTATTGATCTTCGTTCATTCATAACTGATGGGTTACCGGTTCCATCCTCGGAACCGAGCCAGCCAATATCAAGCTTGCGTCAGCCAACAACTCTTGAGCCAAGGTCCTACCCAGAATGCTCTGCTCCCTGTTACCTCAGATCGAGTTTGCAAGTTGATAGATAAAATTAGAGGCTACCTCTGGTCATAACAAACCTACAAGAAAGGAGTACATGAGATCAACCAAGAACCTCCGGATGGGGGTGGAGGGTGGGAAGTAATGAATGAATGAAGATCAACAACACAGATGGGATGTTATGGTAAGACATAACTTCTTTATCTGATGTTGTTAATCTTCGTTCATACCTTACTGATGTCCCCAGCTACCTGTAGTACTGGGTGGCCCTCATGGAAGGACATTCCAGAACACCATGGAACCAAAGGAAGTTCTACCTCTGGAGGCCAAGTCCAATTTGTAATGAAGAACAAAGGTATGAGGTTTGGCCCAAGTTGCAGCTGAGCAAATATCATTGAGGAAAACCTTAGCATGGAAAGCTGCTGACGTTGCCATAGATCTTGTAGAATGTGCTTTCACTCTATGAGGCAAGGTGACATTGTTTTTGTTGTAGATAAAGGTAATACAATTTCCCAACCATGAAGCCAATGTAACTTTTGATACAGGATGACCCCGTCTAGGTCCAGAAAAAGCCAGAAACAGTTGGTTTGATTTATGGGTAGATTTTGTTCTGTCCAGATAAAATCGTATTTGCCTATGAACATCCAAGGAGTGCAGGCAATACTCTCCCTTGTTAGAATGGCTAGGAAAGAACACTGGGAGATCAATAGACTGATTGATAGATCGCTCTGACACCACTTTTGGTAAAAAGGTAAAATTGGTTCACAGTGATACCCTGTCCTTATGGAAGATAAGATAGGGAGGTTTGATGCATAAGGCCTGAAGTTCTGACAATCGTCTGGCCGATGTGATTGGAATCAGAAACAAAGTTTTCCAAGAGAGAGATCTTACATCATAAGAGGACACAGGTACAAAGGCTGGAGCTGTTAAAGCTTGTAGAACCAAAGCCAAATCCCAAGGTTGTACGGGTTCTCTACAGGGAGGTTTTAGGTGGATAACCCCTTTCAAGAAAGTCTTACAGAGTCTGTGTGACATAAGTGAAGAATCTTGAAAACCAATATGAAAATTTGAGATGGCAGCTAAATGTACACGGATGGTAGAGGCAGACACCCCAGAGTGGAAAAGATAGTTATCCAATACCAGCAAGACCAGGGCTGACAAGGGGTCTAATTTGCTTATCTGCTGCCCACAGAGAAAACCTCTTCCATTTGTTAAGACAGATTAGTCTGGTGGATGATTTATGAGATGCAATAAGAATATTGCATACAGGGGATGAAAGGTTTTCATGCCTGGCAATCATAGGAAGTGGAGAAACCAAGCTGTCAGTTTCAGGTTTGATTGATTGAGGTGAACAAGACCCTGCGGATGGGAGATCAACGTTGGTGATGGATTGAGGATCTATGGTTGATCTAGCAGGTGAGGCCAGAGGAAGGGAAACTAGACTTGTTGAGGCCAATATGGAGCAATGAGGATCACTTTGCTCTTCAACTGTTGTGCTTTCTTTAGAAATCGGGCGATGAGGGGAAGAGGAGGATAGGCATAAAGAAGATCCGAGGGCCAAGCGTGGACTAGAGCATCCCTTGGTGACTGTCCCCGAGGGGAGATCAGGGCAAAGTAGTTGCTGAACTTGTAGTTGGTTGGGAAGGCAAATAGGTCGCAGCAAAGCTGGCCCCAGCAGTGGAAGAATTTTGCCACTATCAGAGGATTGAGGGACCACTTGTGAGGCTGTAGAATGCACTTGCTCAATTTGCCCGCTATCACGTTGGAGCTCCCAGGAATGTGCGCTGCAATCAGAAAGCGGTTGTGAGCTATCGCCCCTTGCCATATTCTCAAGGCCTCTCAGCATAATGGGTAAGATCTGGTACCCCCTTGTTTCTTGATGTACCAGACCACTGACATGTCGTCTGATTGGATCACAATAGTCCCAGACAGAAGGATGCAGTGAAATGCTTGCAATGCTAGAAGCATCGCCCTCAGTTCCACGACATTGCTATGCAAAAAGGCCTCTGTCTCTGACCAGGTACCTTGGACCCAGTTTCCCTGACATAGCCCGCCCACCCCATCAGGGAGGCGAGGCGTCCGTGGTTACCATGGCTATCGGTAGATGGGGGAGTGAAAGGGTGAGACCAATGTTGGGGATTTTGAGATGTCCACCAGAGTAAATCTTGCTTGCATGTCTGAGTCAGACTTATTTGAAAACACACAGGATGTCGTAAAGGTTACCACTGAGTGAGAGGTAGCCATTGAAGAAGTCTCATGTGGAATCTGGCTAGGGGAGCAATGATAACTGAAGCTGCCATTGACCCCAACAGCTGAAGTACAGGTTGAGCTGGGGATTTGTGGTGACAGAGCAGCGGTTGAACTTGTTGTCTCATTCTCTGAAGTCTTTGTTCTGGAAGGGATGCTGTGCAATTTCTCATGTCCAACAGTACCCCTATGAATTCCAAAGACAGAGTTGGGGTTGTGTTGGACTTCTCCCAGTTTATAGTGATTCCCAGGCTTCATGCTAAGAGAATATATTGCAGGGCTTCTTCCAGTAGATGCTTGTTGGGGGTGGTAAGGAGCCAGTCGTCTTGATATGGAAACACCTGGAATCCTTGAAGTCGCAAGTGAGCAATAACCACCACCATGCATTTTGTGAACACTCTGGGGCCTGTAGAGAAACCAAAGGGCAGGGTTCAAAACTGGTAGTGACTGACTCCTATATGAAAGTGGAGGTATCTTCTTGAACATTTGTCCATCTTTATGTGGTAATACACATCTTGAAGATCTACAGAGAACATCCAAGCGTCTTCTTCCAGAAGAGGAAGGATAGACTGAACTGTGACCATCCGGAATTTCTCTGTTTTTACAAATTTGTTTAGTGTACTGAGATCTAGAATTGGTCTCTAGTTCCCTGTTTTTTTTTGGCACTAAATAGAACCTTGAGTAAAATCCGGATCCTATCTGGTCTGGGGGGACCGTCTGGATGACTCTTTTTTTGTAACAGCTTTTTGATTTTGTGTGCTGCTGTTTCCCTTTGACTAGGTGAAACGCCGGGTAACACTCTTGATGAGACTGGGCAAAGATGGAAGGGGATGTGATAGCCTCTGGATATAAAGAACAGCAAAGTAAAGAAGAAAAAGGAAAGGACTCCTTCCACTGAAAGTACTGCCAAAAAATCCAAATAGTAAATCCAAAAGTAAGGCAAGTACTACCACGCTGTATATGAAGCAACTTCACTTTATTAAAACAATAAAAGCAGTATCATAAGCGCTTTTGGGTAAATTCCTTCAGATGATAAAACACTAATAAAAACATAATATCTAATACAGTACAACACAGCCAATGAAAATCAATCAAACTTTCACTCCTCTCTGATGCTACACAAGAGTGGCAAAGAGGTGAGACTGAATTTAACATGCCACTGACATCTTTGCAAGATACATTAATGAAATTAAAACGCCTACAATGGCACAGATTTTATTTTGAAGCTTGTCTTAAGAATAATATTGTGCCAAGAGGCTTACATGTTTTATGCATGCCAGCACAAGAGGAACGCTATCCCGAGTTGCTGGTAGCATATTAACTTACAAACTAGTAAATCATACATGAATTTACTTCTTTCCTTTTTTCAACCTGAAGAGGATGTACTGTTAAAGCTGAAGACCTACGTATTCAGCTGGAAAGAGACTATAAAAAGTACAGTTTTGTACCTACCATAAATGTAGATGTTCGAAGATCCACATTGCTGCAGTCCTTACACTTGGGTAGTCCGCTGTCCTCGGTCGGCCCGAATATCAAAGTAATAGGCTGACGTCGGTCAAGGCGCTTAAGACTGACATCAGGACGTCAGGGTACAAATGCGCATGACCGACGTCATATCCTCAGTCTTTTCTTGCCCCAGATGTCAGAAGACCCTAAAAGGAAAGGTCAAAACCAAAAGACAGCAAAAAACAACCAACCACCCTTGCACTAATCATATGTACAATATATACACTATCCACAATATTCACAACCCAAACCACACAACCGCCTCTAACTACAGAGGGGAAGGAGGGAGGGTAAATTGGACTGCAGCAATGTGGATCTTCGAACATCTACATTTATGGTAGGTACAAAACTGTACTATGTTCTTCATCTCACATTGCTGCAGTCCTTACACTTGGGTAGAATCCCAAAGCAGAGGTAAGGGAGGATGGCAAAACTATAAAGCAGTAGGAGCTGCCAACATGCCCTGTAAAATTGCAGTGGCAAAACCAGCCCTAGATTTAGAGTAAAGTGGAAGGTGGTAATGCTTAGAGAAAGTATGCACTGAACTCCAAGTAGCTGCCTCCAAAATATCTTTAGTTGCCACCCCCCTCAAAAAAGCTGTAGAAGTGGCAGTAGCCCTATTGGAAGGAGGCCTAATCCCAGCTGGAATTTCCTTACCATGATGGGAATAACAGAAAGCAATACAAAATCCAATCCACTTAGAAATAGTTTGTTTTGACACAGGCTTGCCCTGAGAACCCAAAGCAAAAGAAACAAATAACTGCTGAGACTGCCTGAATCCTTTAGTTCTGCTCAAATAATATCGCAACTGCCTGTGTATATCCAAAGTGTGCAAAATCTTTTCCCCTTTATTTTGGGGGTTTGCATAAAAAGTAGGCAAATGAATAGTTTGGTTTAAAGCCACACTAGAAACCACTTTAGGCATAAAGGAAGGATTAGTACGCAAAGATACCCTATCCTTATGGAAAATTAAGAAAGGCTCAACTGCCATAAGGGCCTGTAATTCAGAAACCCTTCTCGCAGAGGTAATAGCCAACAAAAAAGCAGTCTTCCATGATAAATATTTCAACTCGGCAGTAGCTGCAGGCTCAAAAGGTTGTAGAGTGAGTTTCTCCAACACAAAATTGAGATCCCAAGCAGGAGTAGGAGCTCTACGTGGGGGTCTTATATTCTTTGCCCCTCTAAGGAATTGCTTAAACAAAGGATGAGAAAACAATGGTGGGTCACAGTCATAGTGAGCAGAAATTGTTGCAGCATGAACCTTAATAGAAGAGAAGGACAAACCTTTGTCCAGTAACTCAGTAAGATATTGAAGAGCCACACTTAAATTAGGCTGAGAAACATCAAATTCCTTTGCTGTACTCCAAAATAAAAATCTCTTCCATTTATCTGCGTACACTTTCCCTGTACTAGGCCTTCTGGCCTCCAAAATAACATTCAAAACTTGCTGAGGAAGCTGAGACCCTCCAGGGTTTAAAACAGAATATGCCAGGCTGTTAGATGAAGAGAGTGAAGTTTGACATTGAGTAAATGACTGTTCTCCTGAGACAGCAGGTGTGGAATCGAAGGCAAAGGCCATGGAGGCTCCGTCAGACTTCTCAGTAATGGGTACCAGTGCTGTCGAGGCCAATCTGGAGCTATTAAAATCATCTTTGGCTTGTCCTGCCTGACCTTCAGGAGTACCTTTGGGAGGAGAGGCAGAGGTGGAAAGGCATATACATGAAGATTGCTCCAATTGAATGAAAGAGCATCCACTTTCCAAGCTGTGGGATGAAACCTTTTGTGCAAAACTTTGGCAGCTGGTAGTTTAGTGGAGAAGCGAACAGATCTATGTCTGGAGTTCCCCATAACACTGTCAATTTCTGAAATACATGAGGATCCAATTTCCACTCGTGGGGATCCATAATTTGTCTGCTCAACACATCTGCTAAGGAGTTCTGTGCTCCGGCAGAAACCTTGCCTGAAGATTCAGCTGTAAACTGAGAGCAGTCTCCCACAAAATCATTGCTTGTCTGCATAGAGGATAAGAATGCGTTCCCCCTTGCTTGTTGATGTACCACATGGCAGTTGTGTTGTCTGTTAGAACCAACACCTGCCCTGGAAGAAGTAAATCCTTGAAAGCTATTAATGCAAATTGGACTGCTAACATCTCCTTCAGGTTGATATGCAGATGTTGAAGTCTGGCAGGCCACGTGTCTTGTACCCATTTTCCATTTAGATGAGCTCCCCAAGCTTTGTCTGAGGCATCTGTCGTTAGAATCTGACTCGCCTCTGGTCGGGTCACAGAGAGTCCCTTGTTTAGGTGACATTCCTGAGCCCACCACAAAACTCCTTTTGAATGCAAGGTATTATCTGAATGACAGTGTCCATATCTTGGCAGTGCTGTGTCCATACATTTTTGAGATACCATTGTAGCTTCCTCATATGCAGTTTGGCATTGGGAAGCACCAGAATACAAGATGCCATGAACCCCAAGGCTTGAAGGACTGTCCTTGCAGTCAGCCTGGACTGATGAGACAATTGATGGAAGTAAAGAAAGATTCTTTTGTTTGTCCGGGGTCAAAAGGCCATCTGGGATGCTGTATTCAGTCTCACACCCAGAAAGCACATGTCCTGAGAGGGTACTAGACTGGACTTTATTTCGTTCACAGAATACCCCAGGCATCTTAGCACTGCTATCACAAACTGTAAATGATGAAGAAGTTCGTCCTTTTCTTGGGCCAGAATCAGGCAATCGTCCAAATAAGGATAGATCTGTATTCCTCTTAGCCTGAAGAAAGCTATCACTGGAGCCAGAACTTTCGTGAACACTCTGGGCGCAGTAGATAAGCCAAAGGGCAATGCAGAGAACTGATAATGAGAAGTCCCAGCCCGAAAACGCAGATACTTCCTGCAACTGAGCCTGATAGGAACATGAAGGTAAGCCTCCTTGAGATCTAGAGTCACCATCCAATGATCTTTGCCCAGCAGAGGCAAAAGTTGTTGTAACGTCAACATTTTGAACTTGGGAATGTCCAGATATGTGTTGAGGATAGATAAATCCAAAATTGGTCTCCACGTGTTCCCCTTCTTCGGTACTAGGAACAGGCGAGAATAAAATCCTAGGCCCACTTCTGGTAGAGGGACCGGTTGTATGGCCCCTATTTGAAGTAGCAGAGAAATTTGTTTGTGAGCCTCTAGTCTTTGCCGAGGAGGAACATCTGGCATGCCTTTGAAAGGAGGTAAGGTATGGAAATAAAACTTGTAACCTTGGTGTATGATATCCAATACCCATCTGTCTTGAGTAATCAAACTCCAATTTTCCTTGAAGAGTGCCAACCTCCCTCCCAAAGGTGCTGCCAGGCAAAAAGGATCTGGCAGCTGAAAAGGTAGGTCATTGGGCCTGTTTACGAAAGGACTGGCCCCTGCCCTCACCCGAAGACTGTGCAGGTGAACTCCCCGTTCTAGGTCTAAAGGAACTTGAGCTCTGCCCCTACCACGTCTAGATCTACCCCTAGACTGAGAATCATAAGAAGGATACGTCCACCCCTTAGCAGGCCAATTCCTACTAAACTTGAGGCTGAACTTGCAAAAAATCCTTAACAGCCTGCATAGACTTAGCCTTGTCTTCCATTTTCTTCAAGACTGACTCCACAGGTGAACCAAACAACACATCAGACTGTAAAGGAGCATCCAAAATCCTTGTCTTAACATGGTCAGATAAATTCTGATCCCTCAGCCAGGCGTGCCTGCGAAGAACTGAACCAGTGGCAGCCACCCTAGACGAGGCCTGTACAGCATCAAAACCACATTGCAAAGAATGCTTACCCACCTGTTCGAGACATGCACCAAATCTTGTAATTCTTTACACTCAATGCCTTCCAGAGCATCTACCTTAGACTTCAATTGAGAAAGAAGATAGTTTTGATATTTCAACATGTGAAACTGGCAATTCAAAGCCCTCATAGCTAAGGTGGAAGAAGTATAGACTTTCTTTCCCCATCTATCCAAAGCTCTGGCCTCTTTATCTGGAGGAACCGGATTTTTTACAACAGAGGCCTTGACACCCTTAGGTCCCTGACTAACAGTTTCTGGGTCCGCCCTAGGACTCTTATAAAGATATTTATGAGCCTCAGGTACCCTGTAATACCTATCCGGTTTAACAGGAGCAGGAGGCAAAGAATCAGGATTAAGTGAAGCCTCTGCAAACACATCTTCCACAACATCCAGAACAGGTGGTATAGCCAAAGGCCTATGCTGGGGTAAAAGCAAAATTCCCTAAGCCTTTTCCTGGAATCAGAGAAGTCCTGACCTTCCCACTTAAAATGTTCCCTCATGGAATGAAGAGTCTCTGAAAAGAAAAATCCTCTGGAGGAGAAGCAGAAGGAGTGGAATCATCTGCATCAGAATCAGAATAAGGAGAGTACTCCTGCAAGTCTTCAGCCGAAGACTCTGAAACATCCGAAGCCTGCTCAAAACTCCCCAACTCTGGTTCCACCCTAGGCCTCTTATCAGGAGGGGGCAAAGAACCTCTAATCAAAGTAATTAAATCTTCTGCCATTTTAAGCATGTGCTTCTTGGGCACAGATCCTGTTGAACTAGGAGTGACACCAACAGAAGCTAAACCTGGCCTGCCTCTGGGAGAAGCCTTGGAAACAGAAGGAGAGGGCCTAACCACCCTAGGAAGGGAGGGGAGTACAGTAACCTGAGAAGCCCCTTCAGCCTGACCTACCTCCTGAGAGGCCACATCCTGCAATATCAAAGTCTCCCCCTGGGACTCCAGAGAAGCCTCCAGCGGAACCACCGGTTCCACTGATGCCTCTAAAGAACCGGCGTCCGGTACGGACGATTCTTCTTGCCTGGGTTTAGCTGCTTTGTCTTTGCGCTTCTTCGAAGAAGCGGGCGTCGGAGCATCCAACGGCATATTATAATTGCACCGCTTCCCGAAGACCAACCTGGCACAATCTAACCTTCGCTTAATAGTGCGCTTATTGAACCTAGCACAAAAGCGACACCCAACAACGTCGTGCTCAGGCCCCAAACAAGGAATACACAAAGTATGATAATCTCTATGCGGTATCTGCTTCCCACAAGAAATACAGTTATTCACTTTTTCTGACATCCGGTAAACCACTGAGGCAAGAAAAAACTAAAATATTCTAACGGGTACTTAGCCAACTTTGACTCGGTCTGAAACTCCGAAAAATTTCTGAAGCCGAACGGCACTTGCAACGCTGCTTCTGCATCGGACCATGCGGCAAAAAAGACTGAGGATATGACGTCGGTCATGCGCATTTGTACCCTGATGTCCTGATGTCAGTCTTAAGCGCCTTGACCGACGTCAGCCTATTACTTTGATATTCGGGCCGACCGAGGACAGCGGACTACCCAAGTGTAAGGACTGCAGCAATGTGAGATGAAGAACATCTGACTATCATAAGAAGAGACTTATGGACATACTATGTGTAGCTTCTAACTATGATTTAAAACTTCAACAAGTTAAGTTAAAGAAACTACAAAGCGATTACTGCAATTTTTCATCAGGTAACATCTTTGTTTGGCCTCGCCCTCAAGAAAGAGCATGGAATGCTTCAAATGATGTAGCAGCCACACCTGCACCTAATCAACAGCATGAAAAAGAATGCTCAGACTTTGTAAACTTAAAGCAGCCCAACACTCTTCATTCACAGGGGCCTGTCTTGTTTAGTACAGAAAATAATGAATTAGCATCTACCAATGTCATTGAGATAGTGACTGAAGGAGCAACATTTGTGGACATTAATTTGGGCACTACAGCTGGCCAAATGGATGAGTCTCGAAGCGACACAATGGGAGCAAAACCAAAGAAAGTGCCAAGATGCCTGCATCTGTTGTTACACCTACTTCCTTCTCTGCCTCTTCTTCTTCTTCTTTTTTTTTTCACATTACCAGCACCGGTGAAGAATTCACGGAAGAAGATCTTTTTTTTTCACATTACCAGCACCGGTGAAGAATTCACGGAAGATCATCTTTTTTTTTCACATTACCAGCACCGGTGAAGAATTCACGGAAGAAGATCTTTTCACATGAGACGGACAAGGACTACAAGAGACGATGGACCTCCAATTGACTGTTGATAATGCATGCAGCATTTGCAATGTTCATAATATTTCTTTCTGAATTACAACTATCAGTGCTAAGCAAAAGTTAAAATTTTGTACCGAGTACAGGGGCAAATTTTTGCACTCTAATACCTGAACTTTGCACAGAATGTAATGTTGAAGCAAAAGTTTAATGATACTAACAGTGTTCAAACACCTCGTATTGAAGCAACCTAGCACTTTTTCACCTACTTTAAATCTTACACTGTTGTTGTTTGTTAAATCATGTCAATGTGAAATTGAACAATATCTACAGAATACACATAGATCTAAGTATTTCAACTTAGACCAACCACATAGAAATGCACTGCAAGAGCTAAAGAATAATACCAACATAGTTATAAAATCTGCTGATAAGGGAGGTACTGTTATTGTACTTAGCAAAGAGTTTTACAACACACAAATAGAGCTGTTGCTAGCTGACAGACTGACTTTTCTTCAGCTGTCACCACTAATGGTGAATTCTTATATACATAAAAGTGCACAAATCTTTAACATGGAAAAAACTGGTTTGATACACCATGAGCTGCTGACATTTTTATATATACAACATCCTACTATCCCAGTTTTTAAAGCCTTACCAAAAATTCATAAGGATCCCAAAACACCACCCATGAGACCTACAGTATTAGGTAGGGGCTGGGTAACAGAAAATATTTCTATCTGGTTAGAATGCACTCTTAGACCAATGTTACAAACCTTCTCTAGAATTCTGAAAGATACTGCTACATTTCTGTAATCACTGGGTGCTTATTTACAAGAGAACAGTGACATTTCCTATATGTTTGTTACTTTAGATGTAAAGAATTTGTTCACTGTCACAGAAAATCAATATGGTATTACTGCCATAGAAGAAATACTGAACAAAAGTGAATATACATACAGATGAAAATAAGAAGTTATGTACCTACCATAACGTTCCATGTTAGTTGTCTTCTCTCGCCTTCTTTCTTGCTTGATGGGTTCGGAGCCGATCCAGGGCTCCGACTCGGCACTTGCTAAGCTCGAGAGTCACTTTTACCAGCTCGAGGCAGCCCCATATCCCATGATGCAAGGCGGTAAGTACCCACATCTCGTTTGATGACAAAGGGCAATAGCACCAAGCATAAAAACACTTCCAAAAGGAAGAAAGAAAACTTACAGGATGGAAGAAGGACCAGGTCTGAATGGTCTTCAGCATAATAATTTCTTATAAAAAGGTCTGTCCAGGCCTGGGGGAAGGAGGGAGGGTCAAGAAAGAAGGCGAGAAGACAACTAACATGGAGCGTTATGGTAGGTACATAACTTCTTAATGTTAAGTTGTCAATCTCGCCTTCATTCTTGCTTGATGGGACCGCGTCCTAGCACCTCTATCCTGGGTGGCTCAATGGAACAGACTCTTGAGGACTGTAGAGCCAAAACTGGCTCTGTCCCTGGAGGCCAAGTCCAATTTGTAATGGGAAACAAAAGTGTGAGGAGTGGCCCAAGTGGCCGCTGCACAAATAGTGTCTAAAGGAAGTCTAGCTTGAAAGGCTGTAGAAGTAGCTAAGCTCCTAGTTGAATGTGCTTTAGGTTTTGAGCACAGCTGTTTTCCCCTGAGCAGATAAATTTCAGAGATGACCGAAGAAAGCCATCTAGACAAGGTCACTTTAGAAACAGGAAGGCCTTTTTTATTATCCGCATAGGAAACAAAAAGTTGATCAGATTTTCTAACTTTTTTTGTTCTGTCCAAATAATATCTAAGTTGACGGTGGACGTCAAGATAATGTAGCTTTTGTTCAGCTCTATCTGAATAGTTAGGAAAAAATACAGGGAAATCAATGGATTGATTCAGATTGTTCTTTGAAGTGACCTTAGGCAAAAAGGTCGGATTAGTTCTCAAAGATACTCTGTCTTTGTGAAAAACCAAATAGGGGGGTCGAACCGATAGAGCATGAAGTTCAGACACCCTCCTGGCCGATGTAATAGCCACTAGGAATAAAGTTTTCCAAGAAAGAAATTTCAGGGAACAAGAAACAGCTGGCTCGAAGGGGGGAAGAATCAAGGATGTCAGCACTAAATTTAGATCCCACTGAGGAGGAGGATTCCTGATTGGAGGCTTTAGTAGGAAAATTCCTTTCAAGAAGGCCCTGCAAAGCCTATGGGACATAATATTGTGATCTGCAACCCCGACATGAAAGTTGGAGATAGCAGCCAATTGAACTCTGACTGTGGAAGAAGAGGAGCCTGCATGAAAAATCTCTGCTAAGAAGTCCAGGACTGCCTGAACAGGGGCAGTGAAAGGATCAATATTCTTGGCCTTAGCCCAATAAGAGAAACGTTTCCATTTGCTTGTATAAATCCTCCTGGTAGAGGATTTTAAAGAAGCTACTATGATGTCTCTAACTGGGTTAGAGATCAAAGGAAGCCTGGCTAAGGAAGGAAGTGGAGCAACCATGCTGTGGGGTTGAGAGAAGGGATAGACCGGTGCAGCTGACCGGATTGGTGAATCAGAAGATCTGGCACTGGGTCCAGATGTCACGGCTGCACCAAAAGGTGACGATGGAGGAACAGGAACCAAACTTGTCGAGGCCAGTAAGGGGCAATGAGAATCAATTTGGCTCTCAAAACGGTAGCTTTCTGGATAACTTGAGGGATCAGAGGAAAAGGAGGGAAGGCATAAAGAAGTCCCTGGGGCCAATCCTGGGTCAGAGCGTCTCTGGGGGGATGGCCTGGAAGAGGGAAGAGAGAGAAGAAGTCTGGGCATTTGCTGTTTTGGGGAGTAGCAAAAAGATCGCAACATGGACGACCCCATTCCAGAAAAATCTCTTCCGCTATAGATTGCTTGAGAGACCACTCGTGAGGCATGAGAATAGCTCTGCTCAATCTGTCCGCTACAATGTTGGTTTTCCCAGGGATATGCGTTGCTACCAGAAACCGATGAGAGGAGATCGCCCATTGCCATAGTCTGAGCGCTTCTCGACACAAGGGGTAGGACTTGGTTCCGCCCTGTTTGTTGATATACCAAACTACAGACATGTTGTCTGTGTGGACTGCAATTGTCCCTACGGGAAGAAAGTCGTTGAGGGCTTGCAACGTTAAAAGCACTGCTCTCATCTCCAGGACATTTATGTGCAGGTGGTACTCGAACGGCTGCCACGTCCCATGAACCATCCTGCCTGATAATGACCCCCCCCACCCGATCAGGGAGGCATCCGTGGTGACAGTGGCTATCGGGGATGGGGGGTACAAAGTGTCTGCCTTGGTGAACCTGAGGAGATGTGATCCGCCAAGCAAGATGATCTTTGCAAGTCTGTGTCACCAGAATCTGGTGACGCATTGGAAGTTGTTGGTACGACCACTGTGTGAACAGCATCCACTGAAGAAGGCGCATGTAGAAGCGAGCCAGGGGAAGAAGAGTAATGGCCGCAGCCATGAGGCCTAATACCTTTAGAACCATTCTGGCCTGTACTTTCTTGTTGGTTAGAATGATCCTGACATGACTCTGAATGTCTGAAACTCTTTGATCTGTAAGGGTAGCTGACATCCGAACAGTGTTTAAGTTTGCGCCTATGAAAGTAATAGACTGGCAGGGCGATAAGGATGACTTTTCAAGTTGATCGAGATGCCCAAATGAGAACAAAGATTTATTGTGTAATCCCTGGCTTGAATAAGCTGATGCCTGGTGGTGGCTGACAGGAGCCAGTCGTCGAGATTCGGAAACACCTGGAATCCTTGACGTCTCAGGTGAGCCGTGACCACTGCCATGCATTTGGTGAACACTCTGGGGGCTGTAGTGAGACCAAAGGGCAGGGCTCTGAACTGGAAATGACTGGACCCCAGCCGAAGCGGAGAAATCTCCTGGAGCGTCTGTGAATTTTGATGTGATAGTACGCATCCTGAAGATCTATTGAGCACATCCAGTTGTCCTTCTGTAAGAAGGGCAGAATTGACTGAAGAGTGACCATTCGAATCTTGACTTCCTCACAGACTTGTTGAGTCTGCTGAGATCCAATATTGGTCTCCAGTCTCCCGTCTTTTGGGGACCAAAAGAACCTTGAGTAGATTCCGGCTCTGAATGGTCTTTTGTAACTGGCTGAATGGCTCTTTTTTGCAGTAGTTTTGAGACTTCTAACTCTGCAATTTCCCTTAGACCGGGTGGTACATCTGGAAGGGAATTTGAGGGGAAAGGACTTTCCTCGAAAGGAATTATGTAACCCTTGGATATGATCGACTGTACTCATCTGTCTTGAGTGAGGGAATGCCAGGCTTCTGGGTACAGTGATAATCTTCCCCCGACTGCCTCCAAGGAGGGACAGCCGGGTAACATCTCAGGGATGCTGAAAGGGCTTGTCAGAGAGAGGCTCTCTGTTTCCCTGGTTTTGGACCCCTCTGCCTCTAGAGCGGCGTCTGTTGTTGTTACCCCCTCTGCCTCTAGGGGTAAACTGACCACGTGAATCCGGCGTGACTCCTTGGGATTTGCGGAACCACATTTTGCCACCTTTCTGTCCTTTGGGGTAAGGTCTAGAAGGGGGGGAAAAACGGACTCCTACGGCAGAAAGAGTCTTGCCGTCCTGCTCACACCTGGTCAAAGTTTCCTTCACTTGAGGGCCAAACAAAGCTGACCCATCAAAGGGAGAATTTGTGAAGGACGCCTTAAAGGGATCTGCAAAGTCACATAGCCGCATCCAGGCTTGGCGTCTAAGAGCCACACCTGTACCTGCGGCCCTACTCGCTCCATCAGCAGCATATGATATTAGCCGCATGGAGGAGTTTGCAATGGAATTAAGGGTTCCTAGCTGCGAAGCAATTTTTCCCTGAGCTCCTGCAGCTGTAGGATCCTGAACAACATCACCTAGCTCCTTAAGGATATCCCTTTGGAGTCTGGTGAAGTGACATAGGTAATTCAGCGACGCATAGCAAAGGTCGCTGAGGAAAACATCCGCTTACCGTGCCTATCCATGGTCCTAGAGTCCTTATTAGGAGGATGGACGGTGCGGAAGGATCTGCAAGTTCCTTCTTGGTGGCAGCAGCCACCACCATGGCATCAGCGGGGACACCCTTAGTTAGGAATTGCTTGTCACACGGGCAGTGATAAATTTTGAAGGCCTCCTAGGGACTGGCCCTACAGAGTCAGGAGCAGCCCACGCCTTTCGGGCAATAACCTGCATAAGGGGTCGAAAGGCGGAGACACCCAGGAGGTGGAGGGCCGAGATCCAAACGCCTCTAGGTATACTGACTCATCCTCAGAGGGATTTATTGGTGGGCCAGTTTCCCTCTGTCTAAGGAGTTCTAAGATGTCTGAGAAGGAGACATCCTCAGAGGGATCTTGGGGATCCCTCTGACTCATCAAAGTCAGTATCTGAAGTGATAGACTCGGGAGTCTACATGTTTCCTCTTACAAGTCCTCTTCCTAGGAGGATCTCCCAAACATCAGGAGAATCCTCGGAAGAGGGGAAATTCCCAATGGGGAAACCTGAGGCGGAGGATCTCTGGGTCCTGTAGCAAGAGAAGTGGCAGAGATGTCAACAGGCACTATAGAGGGAGGAGCTAAGGGAACAGACTGCTGGCTGATACCAGTGGCCAGCAGACTCTTCATCACCTCGAATGCTCCCTCCCAGGCAGGTCCAAGAGAACCCGTTCAAGAGCTAGGAACTCCAGGGACCACCGAAGGGAAGTCTCCGAGGCAGATGTCGGAGCCGAGCTCACCAAGGCCGAGGCTCCAAGGGAAGAGCGGTTCGGACAAGGGTCCGATGCCACTCACCCCTCGGAGGAGACCATGGAAGCCCGACCACCGAATCCCTCTAAGGAAGGTCTCAAGAGGAGATAAGAGTAGAGGCTGAAGGAACAGAAAGGGGTATCTGTCCCTCAGCCGTAGCAGTAACCATTCCCGAAGACTCCAACTCCAAGCTCTGGGGTAGAGTTGAAGGAGGAACTGCAACGGGGTGTGGACCAATAGTCGTCTGTTGAGACGGACTATGTAACATTTGGGCCAGTGCCTGTGACTTAAGTAATCTACTGACCACTCTCTCTAAGTCATGGTCAGAAAGCCTGGATGACCTTGAAGATCGGCTCCGATGGCTCCGTTCCGAGAGGAGAGGTGAAGCCGGAGCCGAAAGTATCGGCTCCAAGGAAGGAGACCTAGACCTCTTCCTCGAAGGAGCCATCGGAACCGATGAAACTACTGAACCTGTCGGAGCCGACAACTTATCGGAGCCGACAGGTATCCTCGATACATCGGCTCCAGCCGGAGCCGATACAGCCACAAAAGTAACGGTGTCGGAGCCGATCGGAGCCGACACCGATGCCTGAGCCACATGGTGGTCGGAACCGATCGGAGCCGACACCGAAGTGGTCGATGCAGAAGTTAAGCCAGAATCGGCTCCAGCCGGAGCCGATCTCGACTCAGAACGAGTCGGAGCCGAGGCCGCAGGCTTTGACACAGAAGCCTGGGCCTTGGAAGATTTGGCAGTCTTGGATGGAGCCGACTTAGCCGGAGAGCCCTCCGGCTTAAGAAGGCCCCTAAGTATTAACTTATTTCTTCTTTCCTGCAGGACTCTCTGGCTGAAAGAATGACATATAGCACAGGAGTCCTGCAGGTGAAGAGGGCCCAGGCAATACAGGCAAGAAGTGTGACCGTCTGTCAGAGACATCTTCTGACAGCACGAGTCACACTTCTTAAAGCCTGAGACCCTTTCTTTAGACATGGTGTAACACAAGCACACACACACCAGTCAAAGAATTTAAATTAAATATACCAAAAAGGTATAACTAGAAACACACACACACACACCCTAACAGGGGGGGATGGGATGGGTAAAAGTCTGACTAAAAAAAATAAGAAGAGACAGGGAATTTTCTGTCAGAAAATGTTTAAAACTAAATTAAAACTAATAATAAAGGGTTTTTTTGTTAAAAGGGGCTAAAATAGCAAAGTAGCAAATCACTTACCAGGAGCTGGTAAAAGGAGGACCTCATCAGTGAAGCGGCAAACGAGATCTGGGTACTTACCGCCTTGCATCATGGGATATGGGGCTGCCTCGAGCTGGTAAAAGTGACTCTCGAGCTTAGCAAGTGCCGAGTCGGAGCCGAGGATCGGCTCCGAACCCATCAAGCAAGAATGAAGGCGAGATTGACAACTTAACATTATACGGTTATGTTCCTTATTAAGGCTAGTATTAGAGAACAAAGTTTTTCTTTGTCAAACAAAGTATTATTGCCAGAGACAAGGTATAGCTATGGGTACTCCTTGTGCAGACACATACGCTAACTTAGTCCTGGCATACTGGGAAGATATGGTGATATTTGAGGCAGCACATGATTGGAAAGATAAAATTCTCTTTTACAATAGATTTGTGGATGATGTTTTCTTTTTGTGTGCGTGGGGGGGGGGGGGGGGCACCACATCAGAATTAACATCCTTTGTTAAGTATCTAGAGACTACTACCAGCTTCTTCAGATTTTCATTGAATTATTTTACTTCAGTTACTGAATACCTGGATGCTAGTATTATTAAGAAAGAAAATGGGGAGGTAGAGACCTCACTATATAGGAAGCCTTGTTCGACCAACAGCATGCTTAGATTTGACAACATGCACCCTAGACGTCTGTAGAATATTTAGACTTTGCACAAATGAAAATTCCTTTATACAGAAATTGGACTCTAAAGAATAATTTTCAAGCACGAGGTTATAGTAAAAATTTATTGAAAAATGAAATGGACAACAACAGTCTCTATAGAAAACAAAGTGCAAAACCATGGTTACACAGAGGTAAAAAATGGCCTAATAAGGTAGATGCACAGGTTCAAAAAGCTAATGAAGGTTTGAAAATACGTTTAACATACAGTAATGATATAGGTGGTATATGTAATATAATTAGAGATAACTGGAGAATTATTTTAACAGAGAACAGAACTACAGTTGTAGGGACACAACCTAGATTTATTTTTAAAAGAAATAAAAATTTGAAAGATATTTTGTGTCAAGAACCTATGCATTTTAAAAATTCAGGCATTAAGAAAAAGGGAACTTATCCATGCCTACATTGTAAAGCCTGTAAGCACATTCTACAAGGGAATTGTTTTATACACCCCAGGCCCAACAAGAATTACCTTTTGAATATGTATGCTGACTGTAACACTCAAAATGTTGTCTATATTGCGAACTGTCAACAGTGTACTGCATAGTATGTAGGAAAAACAAATTGCAGACTTAAAGATAGAAGTTTTAAGCATCTATCAGATAAAAGGTTAAGAAAAGAACACAATGCACTGTACAAGCATATAGAATTGCATAGTGATCATGTATTTGCTTTTATGGTTATTTGTGTCTTTCGGCTTTTCCCGGTAAGGGGTCGCCACAGCAGAACTCCGGTCCGCTAAGATTGGCAGTTGATTTTTACGTACCGGCTTGCCAGGCCTGATGCACAACCTTCAACGAAGGTACGCCCATTCACGCATGTCTCCACGCAGAAGACGCTCTAGCTGAGAATCGAACCGGACAGCGTCTTACCGTGAGGCGACAACGCTACCGCAGCACCACCACCGTGGAGCTTCTATTTGCTTTTATGGTTATATGTGTTGTAAATAGAAGTCAAAGAATGGGTGACTTGTATAATGAAACTGAATACAAAGAGATGCAATGGATTCTTAGACTGGGAGCTGACAAAGCCCCAGGATTAAATGATGTTGTCACTTTAAAACCAGCTCTAGCAAAAAGGAGTGTAAACTATTGATTTTCATGTGTTGTACTATATTAGATACTATGTTTTTACCAGTGTTTTATCATCTGATGAAGGAATTAACCCAAAAACGCTTATAAAACTGCTTTTATTGTTTTAATAAAGTGAAGTTGCTTCATATACAGTGTGGTAGTACTTGTCTTACTTTTAGAATTATGATTAGCCTCTGGATATAATTTGTTGTACCCAAGAGTCAGTTATCTTTTGCCAGGCAGCAGGGTCCAAGGAGAAACGACCCCCGACCGCTTCGAGAGGTGAGTAGTCGGGCAACGCTTCAGAAGCGCTGACAGGGCTGGCCAGAGAAAGAATCTCTGGAACCCCAGTTTCGCGGACCTCCTCTGCCCCGAAAGGGGCATCTTCCATTGGGGTTTCACCCTCTGCCTCTAGGGGAAAACTCAGCATGTGTATCCTGGAAAGGAACCTGTGATTTCTTGTGCCTGATCTTTCCGCTCCTCTGATTTCTAGAATAGAATCGCTGAGGAGTGGAGTGTCTGACACCAACGGCAGACAAGGTCTTGCCATCTTGTGCACACCGTGCCAACGTATCCTTGACTTTAGAGCCAAACAAAGAAGCGGCCTCTATGAGGGCATTCATGATCTCTTACAGGAGTCCGCAAAGTCACAAAGGTGCATCCAAGTATGTCGTCTGGCGACTATACCTGCACCTGCCACTCTAGCCGCCCCTTCCGTTGCATGAGAAATAAGGCACATGGAATCGTTGGAAATGGACTCTAGGGTGGCTATCTGAGAAGCCACATTATCACAGACTTTGTTAGAAACCACTCCTGCCAAGGTTTCAGAGAGCTGGTTGATAAGATCCCGCTGAAGTCTGGTAAAATGTGCCAAATAATTCAAAGACCTTATGGCAAAGGCCGATGAAGCAAACACGTTTCCCTAATATGTCAATCACCTGGGACTCCTTGTTGGGTGGATGGACAGTTTGGCTCTCTTCTGCCAAATCCTTCTTAGTAGCAGCTGCCACCACCATAGCATCTACTGGGAGACCATGTGGCCAGTGGGGGTGCTCCACAAAAAGCGATAATATCTTGTCTGGCCTCTTAGGTATCGCTTCCATGGTATCAGGAGCCTTCCATTTGCACTGCACGATGAGCTGGACAAGCTCATCGGCTGGCAGGGTGACCCAGGAGGTAGGGGGCTGGGCACGAAAAGCTTGCAGGAATATGGATTCCTTAGAGGAAAGATTAGAGGGCTTCCAGTCACTGCTCTGTTTAATGACCTCGAGGATGTCAACAATGGACACCTCATCAGAGGGTTACCGTGGGGACCCTTCCCTGTCATCAAAATCCATATCTTCAGTCAAGGGAGGGAGGGAAGCTGCTGTCAGAGTAATAGGCTTCGAGACTTGAGTAGAAGTCAAAGGAGGAGTATACATTGGGGTTTGAGACAAAATATGCTCACCTGAATGATGGAACGTGGACTTCAAATGTTGAGAGAGACCTCTGGCCACAAGCAACTGGTCAACAAGCCGCAACACATCCTACTCAGAAAGACTCTTGGTTGACCTCATGGAGAAGGCTGATGGTGATTCTGGCCTTTCCAAGAAAGGACTACACTGACTGCTTGCAAAAGGATCCAATGAAGGGGAATATTTGGTCCTTGCTAGTTCAATAGGTGCAGAGCTCAGAGCTGAGGAAGTCTGCACCAAAGAAAACTGTGTGGAAAATGTCTGTGCTAAAGATGGCACCGTAGTAGTTAAAGGTGTCTGCACCATAAAGGCAAAGGTCTGCCCCGAAGGGTACGCTGCTGTAGTGGAAAGTGTCTGCACCAGCAATAAGGATGGTGCTGAGAAGGACTGCACCGAAGTACATGGTACCAAAAAGGTCTGCCCCGTGGAGTACAGAAGAGTCATACTTGGAGCCAAAGGTGACTGTACCAATGGTGAAGAAGGGGACTGAACCTGTAGTGACGGTGCCATTAGGGGTAGTGTCAGAACTGTTGGAACCATAGTTTTTTGCACCGGAAACTCCGGTGCCAATATTGATAAAGGAGACATGGCTGTTGTCAGGATCATTTGGGGCAGTGCCGAGCCTGGAGCCGACAGGGTCACAGGTGGCAGCGCCGTAGTAGTAATCAATTTCACCTTCTTGTGACTCGACTCCCTACAATCTCCAGAGGGAGAAGAAGAGAGTGACTTTGATGAAGAAGAGGAAGAATGCCTCTTGCGGGGTTTAACAGGAGGGGGTGAGCCCTCCAACCCAGAAATAGCCTTAGAGAAAGGAGACTTGAGAAGACCTTTCAAAATTAACTTATTCTTCCTCTCGTTGAGAGTCCTGGTAGAGAAGTTTTTACAGATCCCACACGGAGGATCTACAGTCAAGTGGGAGACATTAAGACAGTAGACACATAAGTCATGGCCATCGGAAAGCCGTAATTTATGGCCGCAATCTTTGCACTGCTTGAAACCAACGGAACTTTTCTTATCTGACATAGCTGTTGTGGAGAAGAAGCACAATAGCAAAAGGAAGAATAACAGCTACCCAAGAAAAGGTTAAAAAGAGAAAAGGAAGGATTACCAATGATGGTAATGGAGAATTACCACAAGGTAAGAAAAAGAGGATAAAAAAGTGAAAGGACTAAAGGGAGAGAGTCTAAAGTGCACGATATGGTAAGAAAATATTAGAATAAACTTTTGAGAAAATTTTAGAGTAATAACAATATATAAACTGTCAAAAAACTAGACACTTAGCTGAGAGAATGGCTTGACACGGCAGTTCAGCAACGTGGCAAACGAGATCTGAGGTAACAGGGAGCAGAGCATTCTGGGTAGGACCTTGGCTTGAGAGTTTTTGGCTGACGCAAGCTTGATATTGCCTGGCTCAGTTCCGAGGACAGAACTGATAACCCATCAGTAAGGAATGAACAAATATTAACAACATCAGATCTTCTTTTTGCAAGGAAGCAAGCTCTCCTGACCACCCCCCTAAACTTTCAATATAGCAACTCCAATTTTGCTACACCTTGGAGAAAAGGAAATATCCCGAGCAATGGCATCTCAGAATTAGTAAATATAAGTCCGTTCTTTCGGCCATTCAGTCTCCTCATTTCAGTACTCAGTCTAGCGGGTCCCAACATTTCAAATGCTTACCTTGCAAGAGTGATGGTTATGAAGAATGTCACAAGATGTGAAGGATTTACTCTGTGTACAAGGGGTTTTAAGCTGGCCATTTTTAGGAATTCAGTATGTGGGCTATAATACTTCAGAGGAGCGTCTGCATCTATTTTATCCAAGAAATGCTACATTTCCTTGCTTGAAATGAATCGGAAGTAAAAAGTAGGGCTAAATACTGGGTGCAGAATGCAAGTTGTGCACAGAAGTGGGAAGTGAAAGGCTTGAATTGTTTGATTAGAAATGTATGTTTGAGATGTGTTGCAAAAATTAATTAAAGAATGAACTGATAATGCTGCTTCTAGAGATGCTGGGTAGGGGAAGCACTGGCTTGTAAGTTCATTTAAGTTTTTTTTAAAAAATGCATTTGGTTTCCTAAATGTATACTTTATGTACTTTTATATGCATGGATTTTGCACCAAGTCCTGCTAAGACTCAGGAAAAGATGGTGCTTAATAGTATATGAAGAGTCTTTTTCATGCCTGCCATACTTTAGTAGGAATATCTAGTCACTGGTATACATAATTTAACAATATCAGGAAGGCATAAATGTATCTCTCTCCTTGGTGACACTGCATTAGAACTGCATCAGGATGTCTCAATCTCCTCTCCTTGGAGTAGATCTGGGGAAAGAAGTTGGATTCAGGGACTCAGAGACTGAGGAAAAGTACCAAGAATAGCTGTTGGTGTGGGCTCCAAAGACTCACAAAATTGGCATTAGAGATGAAAATGCACAATTTCATAAAAGAATGAAGGAAACAAATATGAAAGCAAGGGCTGAGAACAATTCCAAAAGGATAATGGCAAAAGTATACACTCACATCAGGCATCCACAAGTGCAAATGGATAAGTCAGAAGACATCAAACAGGCAACTACTATGTGGTCAAACTGGAGTATTTGGGGCAGAGCTGACATTAAGTGTAATCAGTTAACAGGGGGATTCCTGAATCATCTTCTTAACTTGGCATTATTCCGACAGCTCTAATTTTAACAGCACATCTGTTATGGACCCTCTTCTTTACAGAGAGTATAAATAGGTAATTCATTAGCATCCCAGAAGTCAGACTGTCCCCTACCTGATGAATGTTGCACACCATTTTCCCAGTCACTACTTTTATCTGCATGCATTACAAAATGCAGTAACCACACACAGAAAGCAGTCATAGAGACTTGACTTCTCTTCCTTATGTTCCCATGAAAACCACATAAAAAGAGTATGACTGTTGTTCTTTTTCTCCCATACAAACAACACTACTTGTAGTTAAGAAGCACAGCAGGATAACCCATTTTGGCATCACAGTTTCTGACATAAGTGGAGGAAGGATTCTAAAAATGTAATTTTTGGATTTCTTGCTGACAACTTTGTCAAAATACTGACAGATGGTAATCAAATCATGAACAGTAATGACTCAAACTGGCAGAAATTTAAGGCTATGTAAAGGCCATCTGGCATAAGCTGAAATTCCTTGCTCTAAGTGTTATTCTCACTACTCAGAAGCAGAGTTTTAAGAATTTTATACTTAGACAAACCTATGATAATTAATCAAACATTTGTACTATATGGTAAGCAGATTCTGAACTTTTAAAACTGTGCATGCTAATATATACAACAACCTAATGTGTACAATACCAATGTTACATGAGTGACATAATACAATATGCAATGAAGTGTTGATTTTGTATACATAATGAAAACACATTTCAAAAAGCTTTTACAACAGATCACATCACCCCTCTTCTGACATAAGTGGATTGCTGTTGTTTCAGTATACAATAATCCCAGTAAATAAGAGATATAATCAAATAAAATGTTTCTAAACTATAAAGACTAAAATACATTTACATCACATGAGAAAGGGTTGGTACAAACTGCTAAAAAGCTAAATTTTATAGCCCTAGGTATTTGTTATTTAATTTCTGCATATATAACATGTAAGTCTGAGCAATTTACTCAACTAGAAAAAATGTATATCAGCCTTAAAAGGGATGCTTCTGCTCAGTGGCTCCCTTTTTATACATTTTTTATTAAATCTTCACATTAAACTATATCATGGTTTCCATATGTTAACAGAAGTTATACAATGATGGGTCATTTGCATTCAAAAATGAGCATGCTGATTGGACAGCCCAATCAGCCTGCCCATTACAAATAAAGCATATGCCAATAAAATAAAGTCTGCCTATTGAAGTACCACTGAACGCCTGGACTTTCTATTGGAATATGCTGAGGGACAAACCAAAACGGAAGAAAAATCAGGTACATTCTCAGAAAATAAACCAAAATAATGTTCTATCTTTGGTGTGTCCTCGTAAAATCTTGACAGAAAAAAAAAAAAAAAAACAGGAATGGAGATTCTCTTCTCCCAATGGCTTCTTCTGCAGCGCACTGATGTACTATGCACGTGTGGGGACTCAAGTCTTATATGCATGTGCAGTACATCAGTAAAGAAGAAAAAGGCTTTGGAATACTTCAACACCTGTACACAAAGACATTATTTAAGAAAGGTAAGCAATGTCTTTCTTAAATAATGTCATTGTATAATAGCAATAACCCACTAATGGGTGTGGGTATTTTAGGACTTACCTACTGTTGCCTTTGCTTAATCACTTGGGCTTCACACTCACGATCAAACCACGCCAGCCAAGGGTAAATCCTGATATACCCACACCCTTTATTGCTAAAAAAATCCTGTAAGAACAGTTACCATAACTATTCTTATGCAGGATGCATACATGTTTTCTTTTTAACAAATTTCATTCACTCTAGCATTACATGATTTGCTCACTTTATTCCTTTCCTTAAACCTCACCCATCCTCCTCCCATGCATTATTCTAAATGTACTATTCCCACAATCTTCTTAGTGGTTCTTGTCCACTTATCTCCATGTTTTGCTTGCTTAATGTTCTCTCTGCTTATTGCTCGTTAGTCTAAATGTATACTTTTAGACCACCATTGCCTTGTAATACTGCCTTGTATTGCCATGTATGCGATAATGCCTGGGTTGTGGCTGAAGTGGGTCCTCTGTAGATTATCTCACTACCCTGGACAATAGACATAAATAAATATTGATAATTCAATTAAATAAACTTGGATATGCAACATTAGGGTCAAAGTCCCACACAGCTTCAATTAATCTGGCTTAATAAAAATATTCTAGGATAGTCACATTACCTCCAAGTTCCTTTACGTTCAGGATAGCATTTTGGAATGGAACTGCTTTTATACTAAAACCTAGAAACAAATAGATAACAAAAGTAGTTCAGTTCATATTAAATTATTACAACCAAATTTCAGAAGATGAATTCATCATGTTCTAAGGCACTTCAATATATTACTCTCATTCCCAAATAGTCACTGCAAGATTATAACAAATCTTCCTTACTTTTTACAGCTCTGAAATAAAGCAATATACAGATGCCAGCAAGAAGACACGTGCTAACAAGTCAGTATTTTAAAAGCTCTCTTTTCTTTTGTATAACACCAATATTTATGTATAATATTAAACTAATTTACCTGAAAACATAAGCTGGAATAAAAAAAATGAGACTAAATGAAATATAAACCAAAGAACGAGGTAACATTGTGTGTGTGTGTGTGTGTGTGTGTGTGTGTGTGTGTGTGTGTGTGTGTGTGTGTGTTTTTATACTTTCTTTTCCTATGTTGACTATCAGCTCTCAACAACTGGATTTGGCCCATTTTTCCCCTGCACTGGTATCCTCAAACACATGGAAGAGAGCTGTCTGGTGGGGCCATCATCCAGGCAGTTAGTGGAGTTGCTTGTGCTCTCACCAGCATCCCAGAAGTGAAGGTGTATGTTTTAAGTCTTGAACCCTTCCCATGAGCAGAGGATGTGTGACCTTTAGTTTCACAAGGGCCACTAAACCTCCTCATGCAAAGGCATTCTTCTGTGTATCTGCTGAAGAAGATCACCACGTTCACATCTTGGTGAACTAAACACATGACCAAGGACCGCCTCAAGCATTGCCATCCTTCTTCTACAGGACTGCAGAGCATGATGGACTTAGTTGCCAACCCCAAAGTATAAGCCTGCCCATTCTCACTACTGCAGCTCAAGCTCCAGCAAGCCCCCATGCTGCTTATCAAAAATGAAGTTACATCTTACCATAACGTTCCATCTGTGTTGCTCATCTTCTTTCATTCATCATGGATGGGTTTAGTTCTGAACCCTCAGAACCGAGTTGGCCTTTTTTCCAAGCTCAGGCCAGCCAAAAAACTCTCAAGCTAACTCTCTACCCAGAATGCCCTTCTCCCTGTTACCTGAGATCGAGTTTGCCAGACAAAAGGAAGTGAAGCCGAGGCTACTTCTGCGCAACTACCCTAGGTCACCACTTAGACCCAAAGCATCCTCCAGGAGCCTTTAGAAGGAGAAGGAGGGTGGGAAGTGATGAATGAAAGAAGATGAACAACACAGATGGAATGCTATGGCAAGAAATAACTTCTGTATCTGATGTTGTTAATCTTCTTTCCATTCATCACTGATGAGACATAATCCCAAGCTACCTTGAGGTCCATGGGTGGCCCTTATGGAAGAATATTCCTGAGGACCATTGAGCCGAAGGCAGCTCTCCCTCTGGAGACCAGGTCCAATTTGTAATGATTCATAAAGGTATGAGAATTAGCCAAGTAACTGCTGCACAGATGTCATCCATGGAAGCCTTGGAATGGAAAACTACCGATGTTGCCATAGATCCAGTGGAGTGAGCTTTAACTTTTGGCACAGGTTCATTAGTGAGGGAATAGGTGAAACATATGCAGTCCCTTAGCCACTTTGATAAGGTAACCTTGGAAACAGCCTCTCCCATACTGGGCCCAGAACAGGAGATGAAAAGCCGTTCAGATTTACGTATAGGTTTGGTCCTGTCTAGATAAAATCTCAACTGTTTATGTACGTCTAAAGAGTTAAGGCAGTACTCTTCTCTACTGGCAAAATTCAAAAAGAATACTGGTAGGTCAACGGTCTGATTTATGGGGAATTCAGAAACAACTTTGGGGAGAAAGGATGGATTCATCCAGAGTGATACTCTGTCTTTATGAAAGACCAGATAGGACCTCTTGATACACAATGTCTGCAGCTCCGAGACTCTTCTGGTAGATGTGATGGTTACCAAGAACAAGGATTTCCACGACAAAAACTTTAAGTTACACTTCGCAGCAGGTTCAAAAGGTTTCTGAGTCAAAGACTGAAGGACTAGAGTGAGGTTCCATGGTTCCACGGGCTGTGTGACAGGAAGCCTGATATGAGAAGTCCCCTTGAGGAAGGCCTTGCAAATGCATAGAGAGATAAGAGGGGTGCCATCTATACCATTGTGGAAATTGGAAATTGCCACTAGATGTACATGTACGGTACAGGCAGAGGCTCCATTATCAAAAAACCTATCCAAGTATTGAAGCACTGTAGTAACTGGAGCCAAATATGGGTCTAGCATGTTATCCTTGGACCACACGGAGAATCTTTTCCATTTATCCTGGTATAGTCTTCTGATGGATGGTTTATGAGAGGCCAGAATGATGTCTAGAACAGGCAAGGAGGGATTAGCTTGCCTGGCTACTAGTGGAAGTGGAGAAGCCAAGCTGTCAGCTTGAGACTGGACAGATTTAGGTGAGTAATCAGATCTGGTAGAGGGTCCAGAATCCACTAGGTGGGGCCAAAGGAAGGGACGAGGGATGGGAGGATAAGCGTAAAGAAGTCCTGTGGGCCAATCATGGATCAGAGCGTCCCTCAGTGACTCCCCTTCCGGGGGAAGTAGGGTGAAATAGCTGCTGCACTTGGTGTTTGAAGGGGAAGTGAAAAGATCCCAGCAGGGCTGGCCCCAGTGGCTGAAGATTGCTGACGCCACCTCGGGGTTGAGGGACCCCTCGTGAGGTATGAGGATGCATCTGCTCAGCTTGTCCGCAACCACGTTGGAGCTCCCCGGGATATGCGTTGCTATTAGAAAGTGGTTGGAAGCTATCACTCACTGCCAAATTCTCATGGCTTCTCGACATTGGGGATAGGACTTGGTTCCTCCTTGCTTGTTGATATACCAGACCACTGACATATTGTCTGATTGAATTGCAATTGTCCCAGAAGGGAGAGCCAAATGGAAGGCTTGTAATGCTTACAGCACAGCTCTCAGTTCCAGAAGAATGATGTGCAGGTGGACCATGTGTCTTGCACAGTCTTTCCCTGGAAATGGCCCTCCCACCCAATCAGGGAAGCATCCGTGGTCACAATGGCTGTGGCTTGAGGAGACTGAATGGACGACCCAAAGTTCTACGTCTGGCCTCATCCAGCAAAGCAGGTCCTGTTTGCAGGAGTTGGTTATTCGAATCTGGTAACTGAGGGGGTGAAAGTCTGGGAACCACTGAGACAGAAGAAGCCATTGCAGAATCCGCATGTGTAGCTTTGCTAGAGGCACTATTGGGATTGATGCTGCAATAGAACCTAGGGCCTGTAGAACTTCCATAGGTTCATAGGATAATACTAGGCTATTAGCCCGGAGGCCCTTATAAGCCTAGCCAAGAATTTCACCCATGTTCCTCAAAGTCAGCACCTATTTCCCCTGTTCAGCAGGGACACAGGTGGGATCCCAGGGCGTATATTTTCTGTTTCCCATCCAGTCATCTAGGTTCCTCTTAAACAGGGCTAGAGAGGTACTCTGCTTGACATGGAGAGGAAGTCTATTCCACAGACAGGGGAATCTTTGGGACACAAATCTATCCACTATACACTAAATGTGTAATGTATACCTATACACTAAATGTTGTTTTAAAAGCTGTTAAGTTGGAATCAAGGAGGTAATTTACAGGGGGTTTTAAACAAGAAAGCAGGAAAGAAATGGAATATCAGTTGGAGCTACCGGTAAACCTCCACCAAGGTTATCAATATTAAACCTGAATTAAATAGCGTGAAGTCAAGATAACATTTTTAAATCATTTTTTTAATGGTCATTGAACATTCCAAGACTTCAGTGCCAAGGCCAGTCGTACTGCCAGAAACCTTAAAAGGAAGACAGAAAAACTGTTTCAGAAATTGTTGTTTGTGAGAGTATTACCCGGAGTTGAAGCCTCAATTGATGTAGTCTGTGAACTGGAAGTGATACCAGACAAAACTGAGTATTGAACACTGCTCCAATGAACTCTATATGTTGTGTAGGGACAAGGTTCAATTTCTCCCAATGTATCGTTATTCCCAACTATTTTGCTAGAGAGAGAGTATAATGTAGCGCTGTTACCAGAAGATGCTCGGTGGGGGCAGTAAGGAGCCAGTTGTCCAGATATTGATTCTAGGGTTGCAAGCTACAAGGCCACCAGTTGTCCAGATATGGAAACACCCGGAATCCTTTTAGTCTCAAGTGAGCTAATACCACTGCCATGCATTTCATGAACACTCTGGGGGCTGTAGAGAGAACGAAAGGTAGGGCACGGACCTGATAATGACTGGCTCCTAGCTGGAAGCGAAGCAGACTCCTGGAGTGTTTGTCCATTTTGCACATCCAATCGCCTTCTCTTAAAAAGGGGAGAATGGACTGAACCGTGACCATCCGGAATTTGGTTTGGGTGACAGACTTGTTTAAGCTACTGAGATCCAAAATGGGTCTCCAGTCCCGTCTTTTTTGGCACCAAAAAGAATCTCGAGTAAAATCCGGATCCATACTGGTCTGGTGGGACTGGTTGGATGACTCTTTTTTTTGAAACAGCTTTATAATCTCCGAAGCTGCTTCTTCCCTTTGACTGGGTGGAACGTCGGGAAATTTTCTTGGGAAATTTAACTGACTAGAAATGGAAATGGTGTAACCTCTGGTGATAATGCTCTGCACCCAATGATCAGTGGTGATGGATTGCCAGGTAGCTTGGTGCAGAGAGAAATGACCCCTGACTGCTTCCAGAGATAAACAATCAGGCTGGTCCTCAGGAGCACTGATAAGGCTGTCCAGAGAAGGAATCCCTGCAGCCCTGATTGTGAGGACCCCCTCTTCCTCCATAGGGGTGTCTTCCGGAATTGTTACCCCTCTGCCTCTGGAAGTATCATCACCATGTGCAGCATGGAAGGGACCCTGAGATTTCTTATGCCACATCTTTCCACTCTTCTGATTCCTGAACAAGGTACACTGAGGGTTGGAAAACCATAGGCCTATGGCAGACAGGGTCCTTCCATCTTGTTCACACCTGGCTAGCATGTCCTTCACTTTGGAGCCAAAAAGGGATGAATCTTCAATGGGAGCATTCAGAAAGGAAGACATGAAGGGGTTTGTGAGGTCACAAATGCGCATCCAGGCATGACGCCTCATAACAATGCCTGAACCTGCTGCTCTAGCTGCCCCATTTGGTTGCATGTGACAGCAACCTCATGGATTAGTTGGATATTGATTCTAGGGTTGCAAGCTGCAAGGCCACTTTGTCCCTGACCTCGTCAGACAACTGTCCTGTGAGCATCCCAGAGAGTTCGGAGATCAAGTCCCCCTAGAGCCTCGTAAAATGTGCCAAACAATTCAAGGATCATATGGCAAAGGTCTCTGATGCAAAAACACACTTCCCAAGTCTGTTTACTGCCCAGGACTCCCTGTAGGGTGGGTGGACAGTGGGACTTTCCTCAACCAAGTCCTTTTTCGTGGCCACCACCATAGCATCAACTGGTAACTCTTTGGACCAATGCGGGTTCTCCTCGGGAGGGGAAAGAATTCTGTCTGGTCTCTGAGGGATGGCCTCAATGGAATCAGGGTTCTTCCAAGCACGCTGCACGACAAGCTGGATGAGCTCGACAGGTGGCGTCACCCAAGAGGTAAAAGGCCAGGTGGGAAAAGCCTGCAGGAACATGGACTCCTCAGATGAAGGGTTGGAGGGCTTCCAGACATCTCTCTGCTTTAACATTTCCAGGATTTCTCTGAAGGAGACATCATCAGAAGGTGACTGTGGGGACCCTTCACCATCATTGTAAGGCGTGTCTTCCATTAAGAACTCCTTGGGTGAGTCCATGTGCTTCCTCTTGCACATCTTCATTCGAGGGGGCTCCTCAGGGGAGATCTCTGAGTAGGACTCAGAAGAGCGGGTACCCTGAGGCTACACTGCCCGGTGTCCAGGGGGGTGGTCTTTGACAGCTGTAGCTCAGGGAGTGAAAACTGGGGTTCCAACATCGAAGGAGTGCTGCCAGAAGCAAGATCCCTCTCCATCGCACAGAAGTCAGGCCCACCCAAAGAGGGATGGGAGCCTGGACCTGAGAAAGACAACCTTGGAACTAGGGTCACACCCCGCTCTGACAAACCCATGCCCACAGATGGACCCTCTAGCAGGATCGGAGTGGATGCAGCTATCGGCACCAAGGAGAGAGGTGCTTCCATACCCCGGGCCGACACACTCTTCCCCAATCCCCACATTGAGGAAGGACTGGTTTAGTGGGAACCGAAGAACAAAGGGACAAACTCTGAGCTGGCGTGAGCTGCACCATAGGTGGTGAGGTGATGGGTTCCAATAAAGATGTCGGAGCAGAAGGCTTCGGACCCGAGATGGTCAAAGGATGAGTGTAAGATGGAGTTCATGGATAAAGCAACCCGTGTTCTGCAGGTGGATGGGTCTTAGAAAGTGAGCGAATCCCCCTGGCTAGCAACAGCTGGTCCACAAGATGCACCACATCATGTTCAGAAAGGCTGCTGTTGGATCTAGTGGATACTCCGGTTGGGGGAATCAGAACATTCGATGAAGGGGTTATACACTTGGCCCAGAAATGGATCTATGGAGAGGGAGTATCAGGTCTGTGGTGCAAGGTCTGCCAGCATCGAAGTCTCAAGTTTTGAGACCGGAAGTAAAGGCGTCAAATCCAGTGAGGTCGGTACAATGCTCAGTGCCAAAGTGGCACTCGGAGCTTAAACGGTCGGTTCCAAAATGGAAACTAATGATGTAGACAAAAGTGTGACCTGAGCCGAACTGGCCACAGGTGCCAAAGTTGAAATAGGCGTATATAGGTCTATGATCGGTGCCAGAGGCTGGACGTGTGCCACAATGGGTGCTAGTATCGAAGGTTTTTAGATGGTTGGAGCTGAAGAAGATGGAGCCGAGGAGGCTGATTTGTGCTCCGAAGATTACTTTGGGACTTTTGATTTCCCAGGCTTGCTCCTATCACCCAATGGTGAAGAAGGAACAGAGTGAAATCTCTTTTCAGAAGGAAGGGATGAGACCTCCATCGCAGAAATGGCTGCTGAGAAGGAAGACTTGAGTAACCCTTTCAGAATGAGTTTATTTTTGCACTCATTAAGAGTGCGTTGACTGAAACTTTGACAAATGTCACATGAAAGTAGCACTGAAAGGTGGGACACTCCCAAACAGTATACACAGTCATCATGAAAATCACTGTTAGGTAACTTGCCCTTACATGAAATACAATTCTTAAAACCTAAAGTACCCTTCTTAGGCAACATCTTGATAAAGAAAAAACACCACAGGCCAACTGTATCATCCAACTACAATCAAAGTCAACTCCGTTTGAAAAAGTCACAACTATAACAATATACTGGTATGATAGAGAAAAGAAAGGAAACACCTGAAAAAAAGACAGCTAATAGGTTAAACAATACCAACTACATGGTATTGAAGGTATACCACAAGGGTATGAGAGGAAGGCCATACCAACAATGTTACTTGAAAGTGTACCAATGGTAACTATGGATAGAGAGGAAAAAACAAGGTCATACACTAGAAAAGCTAATCGCTTAATAAAATATGAAGATATCTAAAATTGTTCATACAAATCTCAAAAAGGTTTCACTTAGCTGAGATCTCGGCTGAAACACGGCTTTACGGCTACATGGCAAATGAGATCTGAGGTAAAAGGGAGAAGGGCATTCTGGGTAGAGAGTTAGCTCGAGAGTTTTTTGTCTGGCGCGAGCTTGGTAAAAAGGCCGACTTGGTTCTGAGAGCTCTGAACCGAACCCATCCGTGATGGATGGAAAGAAGACTAACAACATTAGATCCAAGGTTATCTGATTCATAGCAAGGGCTTTATTCTTCTAAGTCAAATGAGGTGGCAACATTACTTTTTAATGTTAACATTATAATTTCCATCCATCTATTTTCTATATCCACTAGTTTCTCATTGTTATGCACTCTGTCAATAAGGATCACTTGCACTGGGATGTCAGTCCATTCACTAATATTTTTCTGCACAAAAATCACACAGTCTTTACAGTCTTTACCTCTGTGCCCTCTGCTATATTACCAAAGTGGAGATCCTCCCTCCTTTCACTGTCCTCTAGTCCAAACATCTTTTCTCCGATTTCCTACTGGGTAACTTCCATTTCCATAAAATAAGCAATCATCATCATCAACCCCCTTTATCCCATTTTCTTCATGGGGTTGGTGTATTGCCATCTCTCTCTGTTCAATGTCAGTCTCCTACCTTCTCAGTCAGGCATAAGAAATTAAACAATAACTATTGAAACAGGGAAAAAGAAAATCCCCAAGCTTTGATGGGTGCCTGATAGAAGTATGGAAGAGGTTGGGGATATAATAATAATTTAAATGATACACAATATTTAATGGAATATTGGAATGGGGGAGTATACCTGCACCATGGCAATGAAACAGTTATGGTAATCCCACAAGAAGGGAAAACGCCATTTAACCCAGGATCTTATCACCCAATCTCTGTCCTCAACCATGATTATAGGCCTTCCTAGATTAACAGACAGAGATCAATGTGGCTTTGGGTAAAATAGACAAACATTTGATAATCACACAAAGACAAACATTACACAAAATGAAGTAGAGAAAAAGGGCAAAGAGCTGGTTACGGTGACCCTGGATGCTGAGAAAACATTAGATAGGGTGCACTGATATTACCTATGGGAAATTATGAGGACAATGAGATTCCTTGAGCAACTGATAGGAGTAATAAAGACTGTATACCACGATTCTGTTGCAGTTGTGAAGGTTAACACATTCACACTTAAGATGAGGATAGACAGGGGACCAGACAGGGGTGACCTTTTTTACCCTTGCTATTTGCAATTTATCTGGAACCCCTGACACAAAAGTTAAGGAATTTAAAACTAAAAGGCTGGAAGTGGAGGGAAGGGGAAAGTACTTTCTCCTTTGAACATTTACTGTTATGTTAAGTTTAACTTACACAACACTAGTATGTTTATCAAAATGATCACTGCTCTTAGCTAAATGAGTAACCTTAGCTATATGAGTAGATTCCCTTAGCTAACTACATTTAGGCGGCAACAGAGGGGGCTTGATCCTGCCATGATTTGTTTTGTTATGATGAATATAACCAAAGGTAACAGCCTTAGACAACCAATTTAAAACTGTCTGTTTTGACACAGGTTGTTCCTTCTTCTTATCTTCACAAGAAATGAACAATTGATCTGAAGACCTGAAAGATTTAGTTCTGTCAAGATAGTACCACAGTTGTATGTGGACATTACTGGTATGGAGTATCCTTTCTCCCACATTTTTATTTTAAGGAAAGAAAATGGGGAGCTGGAGAGTACGGATTAAGGTGAACTCAAATATCACTGTAGACATAAAATAAGGATTAGTTCTCAAAGAAACTCTGTCCCTATGGAAACTGGGGAAGGGTTGAGTGGGTGTATATTACATTATCGAACTTTTAAAAGTTCAAACGTCATATGGTCGAAGCCATATGATCGAACATTTAAAAGTTCAAAAAGTGAAAAAATAAAATAAACAGAAAAAAACCTACCTGACCATTTTAAGCAGCGGTCAAGCCCCCCTGCACCCCCCACACCCCCTGCTCTTTAAACATACCAACTCCAAGATCGCACTACAGTGCAGGAAAGGGAAATCTTCCCATTCCACACTGTATGGAGATCTCCGTTGAAACTTTTAAATGTTCGATCATATGGTGTCGACCATATGACATTCAAACCTTTAAATGTTCGTTAATGTAGCATTCTAACTTCTCAGTGGGATTGATATGCACTAGTTAGCCTATCTACCACAAGATCCAGGTACATATTCTTAGTTTTAGCACTTGAATTTGCTTATTCGTGCTCAGAACCTGTTGTTAGCCCTAAATAAGCTACAAATTACTACAGCACTCAACATTCCTCTTTACCTAGAGGAAGATAGTTTTTGTACTTACTTTCCTCACTTGCTTAGAGAAAACAGCTCTTATACTCACTTTCCTCACTTGTCTAGAGGAAAGTAGTTTTTTTATTCAGGCATGTCCAAGGGTCAGCTCCCAGTGTTATCTCCTGTCTATCTGACGAATCTGGGCATCTTGGGGCAATGCAGCAATTGCCTCATGTACACAGACAACTCCTCCTACCACCCTATACCACAACCTGTGAAAGATGCACTTATCTGGCCAGACTGGAGGTAAAGCTCTCTCCAACCAAGACTGAACTTGACAGTCACGAGGAGAAGTAAACACTTGCACCACACCACACTCATCACATAGTCCCACTAAACCTACACCACCAAAATCCACACATAGAAACACAAAAACATTCACGGAAGCTCTCAATAATAATCTGCTCAAGCAACAGAGACCGCCAAAGCAGAAACACAAGCAACCTCCACCCCCCAACACAACCAAAATGACACATAGTCCACAGACTCAGTGTGCCAATCAACCACAGCCCATAAGGCAAAACAACATACCCAACACACTAGTCATAGGTGACTCTATAGTCAGGCACACTGATGTCCCACTCACCAGGCTAAAAAAGGAGAAGGTTACTGTCAGCTGCCTGTCGGGTGCCAGGATCCGCTACATAACCCACGCACTCAGGTCACTCCACAACAAGTACAAATATGACTCTGTCATTGTCCATGTTGGTGTGAATGACCTGAGATGTACCTCCCTGGACTACATGAAAAGAGACATGGAAGAGCTCTCCAATCTTGTAGCCCAGGCAGGTATGACCCTAGCCCTAAGTAGCATCCTGCCATCACCCAGAATGATACCACAGTACAAGGAAAAAAATGACTGACTTCAATAATTGGCTAAGCTTCTGGTGTCATTCTAAGGGGATCCAGCATCTGTCTGCCTGGGACGACATGGTTGACATACCACGATGCTTTGGCAGAGATGGCCTGCACCTGTCACCCCTGGGATTCCGGATACTGGCTAAGGCTCTTGCTGCCCCTATAGTGCCCTTTTTTAGGCAAGGTTCAAATGACAAATTCACCACCGTAACAGGAACAGGCAAGCAAAAACTGAGGGTAATGCTACTCAATACTATAAGTCTAAATCTCAAAATGCACTCCCTCAAGGCACTCTTTAAAATGAAGAACATCAATATCTGTGCAGTGACTGAGACCTGGTTCAAGGCTGCAGAGAGCACCCCTGCATTACCAGGCTATAACTCATACCACACTTTTCGGCCACCTAACCTGGACCGGAACACCAAAGGCAGAAGTGTGTCCATATTCATTAAGGATATCCACACCTACAGGCTAGTTGCTCAGCATAATGCATCTGAGGTTATCCAAGTGCAACTAACTCTGGGCAAAACTGCAATCCAAGTTGTAGCTTGCTACAGATCTCCCACCATGCCCCAGGATTCCCACTTCTCTTTTCTTGCTTTACTGGAAAATATCAGGGTTCAACTAAACACTCTAATAATGGGCGATTTCAACTACCCCACCATTAACTGGGAAAACTACTCATGTACCAATTCCTTCGCTCAACGCTTTCTGTAATTCATAAATTCCAATGCCCTGGATCAACTTATCCACACCCCTACCAGAGGCTACAATATTCTAGACGTAGTCATTACCAACATGAATGACTGTTGTTCCACACCTGAAGTCAACTCCTTGTTGGTCAGATCCGACCATAAACTAATCACCCTGGATATCCACATCCCGCCCCCACCACCCATTAAGGAAATCATGGTAATAAATTTCTCCAAAGCCAACTTCATGACACCCATGCAGATGGACAATAGAGTTACGACTGCTGAATCCTACACAGATGCACTCTATAAGCATTTACACGAGTGCATAGATCGTGCTATCCCAAACAGAACAAAGACGCTATACACCAAAAAAAGGAAGCCAATCTGGTGGTCCCCTGCCATAAACAAACTCTACAACAGAAGGAAGAAACTGTTGCAAAAGAGTAAAATCCCATGAGTGGAGGAGTTCCCTGGTCAGCCTCAGTAAGAAGCTGAGATTCCTTATAAGATCCTCCAAAGCTAGCTACAAAAATAAAATCGCCACTGATTCTAAGGACAACCAAAAAGCATTCTATAGCTATGTCAAGAATCTCAATGGCAACATCCAGATCTGTTCTGAGTTACAGCACAACGTCATGAAAATTACAGAACCAACTGGTATTGCCAACATCTTGGGAGATGGGTTCAGAGCTAACTTTAACCCCCCCCTCCCTAAAGGGCCCATAACTATACAGGAAGAATGCAGAGTCCCTGTAATCACAACTATGCAGGTAAAAGCTACACTCTTTAAAGCCAAAAACACAGCATCCATGGGACTGGACAACATGCCAGGCTGCTTTTTACATGAACTTCAGAACGAACTGGCTCCCCACTTAAGCACCATGCTCAATCATAGTCTCACATCAGGCTTTATACCCACTGAATGGCGCACAGCAACAGTTATCCCACTCCACAAAGGGGGAGCCACCACTGATCCCAAGAACTATTGCCCTATTATCCTGACGAGCCTGGTCTGTAAGACCATGGAACGTATCATCATGGAACTCATAAACAAAGACATTGGTAACCTCCAAACTCTGGACCCCACCCAGTTTGGGTTTGTGAAAGGTAGATCATGCCTCCTGAACCTGATTGACTTCTTTGAGGCAGTCACCAAAGTTGTAGATGAGGGTAAGGTGGTTCACGCAGCCTATCTTGACCTCGCCAAGGCTTAACACCATCCCTCATTCTGTAATTATAGCTAAACTCACTAAACTAGGTATAAATCCCTACATCACAAGATGGGTTGCCAACTGACTCACTGACAGAACCCACACTATAAAAGTTGCATACTCCAAATCTGACTTCAAACCAGTGACAAGTGGAGTACCACAGGGTTCAGTCCTGGGACCTCTCCTGTTTGGTATCTACTTCTCTGAAGTACAGGCTAACACAGAAGGCCTTTGGCTAATGAAGTTCACAGATGACTGCAAACTAGCACCCATAGCTGAGTCCGCAAATTATGTTGATATGCTGCAGCGTCTATATCATATTATCGAAAGTTTACTTAATTGAATCAATAAAGGTCGAACTTTATTGATCGATTAAGTAAAATATCGAATAACATAAAAAAATAAATAAATAAATAAAAAAAAACTAAATGGCGTAGGCACGGTGTTCTTCACTTTTGATATTGTCGTGCCGACAATATCAGACTCGATATTGTCAGTTTACAAAAACGTGAAGTAAACCCCCTACAGAAGGGCCTCACTGAGACAGATGCCAGGTGTCAGAGCCATGGCCTCAAGCTCAATGCCAAAATGTGCATGGTCAACCCCTTTGGCAAAAACTCTGTACCAACAAACTATCACATAGGCGGCAGTCTACTCAACGCCGAATGTGTGATAAGAGACCTGGGGACCCAGGTGGACAGTAGTCTCAATTTGATAATCACATTACCACAGTTGTCAGGAAATCCTTCTACGTGGCACACCTCATTACAAAAGGGTTCTCATGTAGAAAGAAAAGTGGTCATTGTTCCCCTCTACTAGACACTCATTAAACCCATTATAGAGTACAACACCCCTTTTGGAATGCACCTCGCAAGACATCTGCAGCAGCTGGAAAGGCCATAGAAGTACCTCACTAAGAGGATTACTGGCCTCAAACAGATGCCCTACACTGACCGTCTCAAAAAACTCCAGCTTTACTTCATAGCATATCGCCTACTCCAGGGTGATCTCTGCCTAACATATAGAGCTACGTCAAACCCAGAGCTGTTGGACATGCTTCACCTAAAGAAATCCCAATCCCTCTGAGCTACATGCTCTAGGGACCTAAATCTTGTCACCACAATAAACAGGACATGCTGGAAGGATAGATTCCTGTCCCAGAGACTTCCCATACTCTGGAACAAGCTACCCATCTATGTCAAGCAAAGTTCCTCATTAGCACTCTTCAAGAAAAATCTTGATAAGTGGATGGGAAATAGGAAATACAACCAGGGGATCACTTCTGTGATGCTGCTCAACAGGGGCACAGGAAAATAACTTTCCTGGGTGGCGTAAGCCAGGGAACCTTGTTGGCTAGGCTTACTTAGGCCCTTGGGCAGATAGCCTAGTACCTACCTATGAACCTATAATATGTACCCAGGTTTACTCACCATAAGAGCCTGTAACTGAATACCCTTCTTGCAGAGGTTGGAGCAATCAGTTAAACTGTTTTCATGTTACAGACCTCAAGTCAGCCAGATTAGCTGAATCAAATGGAGCAAGTGTTAGCTTCTGTAACAGACAATTTAGATCCTCGGGGGGGGGGGGGGGGCATCTTATATAAGACTCTTTTCAAGAACATTTTGATACAAGACTGCACTGAAAGAGGAGGATCCATGGGCAGACAGGTTGAAACGGTCAATAAATGAACCTTGATAGAGGAAAAAGAAAGACCATAGGATAATAACTCACAACAAGGATAACAACTTAGGAGAGGCTGGTTTAGCATAATGGTTAAGGTGTTTACCCCACATATACAAAGTACAAATATGTATCAGTATTTTGGATATAGAAGGACATGAAATTTAAGAATCCTCTCTGTTACAAAGAACAGATTCAAGTTAAGGACTGTAGATCTAGTCAAAGATCAAGCACTTCTCCATGCCATAAATGTAACTTCTGTAAATACATTATAAAGGGTGACATGTTCACATATCCAGTGATGAACAGGATATTTTACAACAAGAAATATGCAGATTATCACTTTAAATATCTGGTATATATAGCTCAATGTCATCTTTGCCTTTGTTTTTATGTGGGCTGAACAGATCGAAAATAAAAGGGAGCGAATACGTGACCAGCTTTCAAAAATGAAAAGGAATGTTTTGACAAACATTCTTTTAAAGCATATTTCTGAAAAGGGTTCTGCACACTGGTTTAAATTTTTGGTTGTACAGTTAATAGAACATTGTATTAGGGGTGGGGATGTTGTAATGCAGACTGAAAATGCACAATACGAGTGGATTACTGCACCTGGTTCTGATGTCAAGACTGGTCAGAATGCTTTAAATACATTAAAAACCGTTTTAAAGAAATATAGTGTATGCTACTGATTGGTTGCTTTTATGCCAAGAGGAGAATTAAGATCTGAACATGTGTTATAAAGCTTTTAAATTATGCATTTATCATTATTTTTACTTTGTACACCTGATGAAGCTATTTGAAAAGCTGTACTTGTTTATGTATTTATTAAATAATACTGATTTTTCTCTTCCTTTGGTGACTCGAGTGAGCTTTGTTCTGCTTTTTGTCTGTAACCACTTGAATAGGTCCTGGGGACCAAAGATGGGTCAGGGAGTTGTTCAGGCCACGCATCTCCTGATACTTATGTGCTTATGTCTGTCCTTGGTGTTCCACACCCCCTGCATTTTTATCCCTCCTGAACATGCTCCCCAAGCAAAGTCTGAAGTGACTGTGGTACTGACTGCTTTGAAGCAGGAAGGGAGAAGAGGAGACCTGCATTTAAGGATATCTGTTGTCCCCACCAAAAAAAGTTCTCTTCTGACAACCCCCAGCACTGGGATTTGAAAAGATAAAGAATGTTGATGCTAGGACCAAACAACTTTCAGATAACCAATGTATTTTTCTCATGTGCAGTCTTGCCAGGGGTATCATGAGAATTGTTGATGCTATGAGACCCCAAAATCCTTAGGTATTCCCTCGCAGTGAGTGAAGTTTGAGAGGAAAGTCTTAGAAACACATACAGATAGGGATCCATTTTTTCATGTGAAAGAAAAGCTTTTTAAACCGAAGTGTCTAGTTAACATCAAAGAACACAATTCTTTGTCTAGGAGCCAAGAAAGAGTTTTGAATGTTCTCTTGGAATCTCAGCTTGTATTAGAGATCTCTAACTCAACAGAGGGATTGATGACACTTAGAAAAAGACTCTGCAAAGATAAGCAAGTCGTATAAATATGGAAGAATATGGATACCCTGTAGCCTGTAATCAGCTACAACTGAAGCTAGACACTTTGTGAACACTCATGGTAAGGCAAACAACTGATAATGTGAACCAGACACACATGACGTTAAGAAAAATCTGAAGTCTGAATGAACAGAAATGTGACAATAAGCATCTTTGAAGTCTAATGGAAATTCAAATTTTCTGGAAGAGAAAATGAGGCCAGGTTCAGAGGAGGTCACACAGTTTCTTGAATAGTCATTCAGACTTGTTGGAATGTCTTTAACTTTGGGAGGTTTTAGACTTATTTTTTGAAACTCCTTGCCATTTCTTCTTAAATGTCTGTTTACTTGTATATATATTTTTGCCAAAATTGGATGAGGAGATAGAAAATCCCTTGGAAAGTTTGGAACTAAAAAATCTTAGAGATTCCCTGGATCATCTTGTCTCTTTAATCACACATTTTACACCAGTGCAGCAGAGAAGCCAACTATTAAATCTCTATCCAAAGGACAATTTAAAATCTCAGTTTTATTGTCTGGGAGGATCGGAGAATGCAGCCATGCAAACCTCCTCAAAACAGTACCAGTGACCATAGCCCTGGAAGAAGTATCTATAGAGTCATACACGCACTGCTAACAATGAGTGGTGATCTGTGTAATAGAAGAAGCAGTTATTTAAAGTAGATTTTTCCTCACAAGAAGAAACAACATAGAAAACATTCCTCATACTTTTGTAATGTGTCAGATCAAACTTTAACATAGGAGCCTAACAATTCAACACTCTGAAAATTAAAGTTGCAAAAAGTATTCACTTTTTCCCATACCTACAAATAATTGTTTTCATTTTTTATCAGAAAGATTAGGCTTGGAAATTAAAGTGCTTAGCAACATTGTGATCAAATAAAGCTATAGCTGCTGGGTCAGACTTGGGAACTGTGTATAAAAATTTAGAAGACTGAGGAACTTTATACATCCTATCTGCCTTTTTTAGTGACGGCTGGTTGACTATCAGAAAAACTGCAGGCAGTAACACACACATCCTCTAACAGGAGGAATGGCTGTAGGTTCTGGAATATCCTAGTGTAATAATTCATAGTATTTTCTGAAAAAACTCTCACTGAAAACATTGGCTCATTCTAGCAATGGTCTCAGAGAAAGAGAAAAGTACAGTTTTGTACCTACCATAAATGTAGATGTCCGAACTGGATAGCATCTGCAGTCATAACAAATGGGTTGTCCTGTCGTCAGGCAGCCCTTCGGTCGGCCGGATTCCAAAGTCCGGGTCCGGCTTCAGCTGATGTCGCAATTCACCCGACGTCATCTCTGCTGGTCTTCGGGTATAAAGGCATCAGCCGACGCCATTTTCCTCAGTGTTTCTTGCCCCAGATGCCAGTTGCCCTCTTGGAAGGCTAAATTTTGGATAAATGCCAATGTTTCCAAAAAAGTAGAAGGCAAACACAAAAAATAAGCATGTATGTACATATATACAAACAAATACACCATAAGAGACTCCCCCCCCCCCCAGCTAGCTATTAGGAGGGTAAATACCCTAGGAGTACCACAGAGGGGAAGGAGGGTGGGTAATCCTGACTGCAGATGCTATCCAGTTCAGACATCTACATTTATGGTAGGTACAAAACTGTACTATGTCCTTCATGGATGCATCTGCAGTCATAACAAATGGGTAGAATACCATAGCCAAACTAGGGGTGGAGGAAGAAAAATTATGGTGTAGTTAGGATCCCTTGCAGTACAGCAGTGGCAAACCCTGCTCGGGATCTAGAGTATAGAGGTAAATTATAATGCTTGGCAAATGTATGCACGGAGGTCCAAGTAGCCGCCTCAATAATGTCCTTTGTTGCCACTCCTCGTAAGAAAGCTGTGGTAGTGGCTGTTGCCCTTGTAGAATGAGGTCTTATGTTCTGTGGAATTGGTTTTCCATGGTAGGAGTAACAGAACCTTATGCAATTTCCTATCCATTTAGAGATTGTCTGTTTGGAAATTGCTTTTCCTTCCCTTCCTGTTGCATAGGCTACTAAAAGCTGGTCAGTTTTTCTGTTACTTTTGGTTCTGTCCAGGTAGTAGCGTAACTGCCTATGTACATCCAAGGTATGCAGCAGTCTTTCCCCCCTGTTCTGTGGCTTGGGAAAGAAGGTAGGTAGGTGGATTGCCTGGTTTAAAGACACTCTGGATACCACCTTAGGCATAAATGTAGGATTAGTTCTCATGGACACCCTATCTTGATGGAAGATTAGGAAGGGTTGCACTGCCATTAAGGCCTGTAGTTCCGAAACCCTCCTTGCTGAGGTAATTGCCAGTAGGAAAGCAGTTTTCCATGACAGGTGTTGCAGATCTGCTGTTGCTGCTGGTTCAAACGGAGGGAGTGTCAACTTTTCTAGCACAAAGTTCAAGTCCCATGCTGGTAATGGTGGTTTCCTAGGAGGTTTTACATTCTTGATCCCTCTGAGGAACTGCCTGAGTAGAGGATGCGAAAAGACAGGTGGATCAAGCTGTATTCTGCTGAAATAGCTGATGCATGTATCTTGATGGAGGAATAGGACAGGCCTGTATGTAGAAGCTCTGCCAAGTACTCCAGAATGTTAGCAATATCTATGTTCGACACATCTTTTCCTCTTTCAGTACTCCAAATGACAAACCTTTTCCATTTTCCTGCATAGTTCCTTCTTGTTGAAGGTCTGCGGGCTTCAAGGATAATGTCTTTAACCCTTTGGGAAAGGTCTGGGTTAGTTGCTGCTATGTGATGTTCCAGGCAGTCAGTTGCAAGGTTTTAGGTTTGGATGCATGATGTTGTAGTTGTTCTGAGTTAACATCAAAGGCATCAGGGTATTGACCACATTCTCTCCCGAGACATGCTCCTCAGCAATGGGTACCAGTGTTGTCTTGGCCAATTCGAGCTATCAGGATTATCCTTGGACGTTCCTCTTTGATTTTCAGTAGTACCTTGTGTATCAAGGGAAGAGGTGGAAATGCATATGCTGTCAGGCCTTTCCAGCTGAAGGATAGAGTGTCCACCTTCCATGCAAGTGGGTGGAATGTCCTTGTGCAGAATTTTTTGAGCTGGTGATTGAGTGGGGATGCGAATAGATCTATTTGTGGCATTCCCCATTTCTTTGTGATGGCCTTGAAGATGTCCGGGTGTAGCATCCATTCGTGAGCATCCGAGGTGGTTCTGCTTAACATGTCTGCTAAGGTGTTCTCTTTTCCCGGCACAAATATTGCCTGTAACTGGATGTTGTAGCTGAGAGCCAGATTCCAAAGGTCCAAAGTCATTCTGCATAGGGGGTATGAGTGAGTGCCTCCCTGTTTGTTGATGTACCACATGACTGTGGTGTTGTCTGTCCTTATCATCAAATGGCCTTCTTTGAGGAATGGTCTGAATTTTTGGATTGCCAGTTTTACTGCCAGCATTTCTTTTTGGTTTATGTGCAGGTGCAGCTGGTCTTGAGTCCACAATCCTTGTATGCATTTGTCCAGCATGTGCGCCCCCCCCCATCCTAGGTCTGAGGCGTCCGTTGTGATGGTTTGGCTTGCTCGAAAGTTGTGGAAGGGTAAGCCTGGATTTGACTGGCATGCTTGAGCCCACCATAGGAACTCCTGTTTTAGGCATGGGATTAGTGGGATTTCTGTTTCTAAGCTGAGCCTGTGCTGAGACCATAAATTCTTTAGGTACCACTGTAGCTTTCTCATATGCAGTCTGGCATGTGGGACCAAGATTATACATGATGCCACGAAGCCCAAGGCCTGCAGAACTTTTCTTGCTGTTAGTTTGTTCTGCTTTGTTAATGCCAAGAAGTAAAGAGGGAGTTATTTTTGTTTTTCTGCAGTTAGGAATGCCATTTGTTTTACTGTGTCCAATTCCGCGCCCAAGAATGTTCTTGTTTGGGATGGTATCAGCCTTGACTTTTGTAAATTGACTGTGTATCCCAGGGCTTGTAGCAAGTAAATGACCCTTTGTAAATCTGTTGTCAGCTTGCTTTTGTTGTCCGCTTGTAAGAGGCAGTCGTCCAGGTATGGATAAATTTGGATTCCCTGTAGTCTGCAGTGAGCGATTACTGATGCCAGGCATTTTGTGAATACTCTGGGCACAGTAGATAAGCCAAAGGGCAATGCTGAGAATTGATAATGCTCTTATCCTGCAAGAAATCTGAGGTATCTTCTGCAATTTGGTCGAATGGGGACGTGCAGGTATGCCTCCTTGAGATCTAGAGTTACCAGCCAACACTCCTTGCCCAGCATGGGAAGAAGTTGCTGTAGGGTCAGCATTTTGAATTTTGGGACAATGATGTATGTGTTTAAGACGGACAGGTCGAGAATAGGTCTCCAACTTTTCTCTTTTCTTGGTACTAGGAAGAGTCTGGAGTAGAATCCTTTGCCCTGTTCTGTTATTGGTACTCTTTCCACAGCTCTCATCTTTGTTAATTTCACTATCTGCTGTAGAGCTTCTATTTTTTGATTTGGAGGTAGGTTTGGCATTCCTCTTTTTACTGGTAAGGTGTGGAAGTGGAACCGGTAGCCTTGGTCTATGGTTTGCAAAATCCACTTGTCTTTTGTAATATAGTGCCAATTTTTCAAAAATAAGGCTAACTTTCCGCCTAAAGGTGCTGCTATTTGCTCCCTGGTAGGCGGTGTCAGAGCCAAGTCACTGTGATTGTCCTGTTGCAGTGGCAGTGGTTGTGTCTGTGCCTCGGTTATTGCCTTGCCACTGTCGTCCTCTGTAAGCACCTCCTCTGGATTGATTTCTGCCTCCAGAGCGTCTATTCCTGCCCCTTTGGGATTTTGTGGAGTCTGGAAAGGACCAATTTTTGGCAGGCCAGTTCCTGCTAAACCTTGGGGGCTGAACCTGTAAGAAATCTTTAACTGTTTGTACAGATTTTGCCTTTTCTTCCATTTTCTTCATTACTTGCTGGGCAGGTGTACCAAATAGACTGGTCTTATCCATAGGAGCATCTAACAGCTTTGCTTTAACATGATCCGTAAGACCTGTTCTTTCAACCATGCATGCCTTCTTATCACTGTGCCAGTCATGGCTGATCTAAATGAAGCCTCCAGTGCATCATAGCCACATTTTAAGGAATGGTTACTAACCTGTTGGATGTTATTCACCATTTCTAATACATATTTCTTATCTAAGGATTCATCAGAGGACAGTTTTTTTAGTTAACTGATCAAGCATAAACTCTTGGTATTGGATCATATGAAACTGACAGTTTAAAGCTCTAGCTGAGAGAGTAGCAGAGGTGTAAACTTTTTTCCCCCATCTCTCTAAGGACCTGGATTCCCTTTCAGAAGGGATAGGGTTTTTTGCTGTGGTCGAGGCTACTGCCTTAGGCCCCTGGGATATAGTTTCGGGATCTGTAAGTGGGGCCTTGTATAGGTGGTGATGAGTGTCTGGCACCCTGTAAAATCTATCTGGTTTGGCAGGGGCTGGAGGTAAAGAATCAGGAGCAGTGCAAACATCATTAAATGCATCATCCACAACAGGCAGTACAGGAGGTATAGCTAAGGGCCTATGTTGTGGTAAGTGCAGAAAAGTCCTAAGCCTTTCTCTTGAATCTGAGAAATCTTGTCCCTGCCATTGGAATTGTTCTCTCATGGCATGTAAGGTTTCCCCAAAGGAAAATTCCTCTGGTGGAGAGGCAGCTGGAATGGATTCTTCAGCATCGGAATCTTCATAAGTAGAAAAGGAGCCTCTGGCTGGTCTGTAATGTCTGAGTCATCCGCAGAATCATCAGAGGACATTGCCTCGGGGGGCTCTGCTCTAGGTCTCTTTTCTGGGGGCTGAGAGGTCCTGTCTGGGTGAGATTGGGATCCCCTAATTAAGGATATTAAATCTTCTGCCAGAGTAAGCATTTGTGAACTTGAAGTGGGCCTGTGTGAGGGGGGCTTAACAGGCACTGATTTAACAGATTTGGCTGCTTTAGCCCTGGCAAAGGCCTTAATAGACATGGCTGCAGGAGGCCTAGCAGCACCACGTGCTGGGGTAGAGACATCCAAAGGGATGGTGTCTGATAAATCACTAGGAACCACAGCTGTAGGCAAAATTTCTGAGGCCGATTCAACTAAGGTAGCAGGAGCCTCAGTAGTAGTCATGGATTCGGCTGAAGATTGACCGGTTTTCTCGGTTTCGGCCGAAACAAAGACATTTGCGGCTTGCTTAACCGTGGTTTCGGCCGAAACCGCGGACCGCGAGTGTCGGTCTTTTTCTTTGCGTTTTTTAACAATTTGGGTAGTCGGAGGATCCGACGGCATAATATACGCAAAATCTGAGCCGAAAAACTGTTCAGCAAACTCCGACCGACACCTAAGCGTTCGTCGGTTGAAGGAAGCACAGGCCGAACAGGCTGCTACGTCGTGGTCTGGGCCTAAGCAAGGCAGACAGTAAGAGTGGAAATCTTTATGAGGTATTTGTTTCCCACAAGTTAAACAGTTATTGACTTTTTCTGACATCGGCTGAGGCAAGAAAGAGTCCCCAACGGGGTACTTAGCTTTTTAGACGTCTTCGAAGTAGTATTCGGTAGTAGTAATCTCTGGATCTGACCGACCGGCACTTGCGAACAGCTTCTGCTTCGGGCGCCACGCGGCAAGAAAGACTGAGGAAAATGGCGTCGGCTGATGCCTTTATACCCAAAGACCAGCAGAGATGACGTCGGGTGAAGTGCGACATCAGCCGAAGCCGGACCCGGACTTTGGAATCCGGCCAACCGACGACAGGACAACCCATTTGTTATGACTGCAGATGCATCCATGAAGGACATCCCCACATGGAGAAGCAGAAACTGAGCTCTCCTCTGTGTCAGAATCAGAAATCTGAGGGGAAAAAACAAACATCCCTGCATCCTCCTCCTCAGATTCAGAATCCTGAATCCCTTCAGGAAAAGTGGGATTCCGCTTTCTTTTACAAGGAACTACTTTACAAGAATGATCAATAGACTGAATTAAACCCTGACCTTAACCCAGTAAACTACGCCTATTAAAAAAAATGAATAGGAATAAATACATGTTTGGTTTTCTGTTTCTTTTTACAGGAAAAAAAGGGGCCAACCATGTTGTTAATGGCAGCAGCAGCTTCTCCAAGAAAGGTCACAGCATTCTGATACAAAAGGGAAACCTTCCCTGTTCTCCCAGGATTGATAAAGTGTTGCTCTCCCTTGCACACTGAGGGGATCCCAACAGCTACAGAGGAAATGGCAAATCTAGTCCACAGGGACTCAGAGGGAACTGGGGTTAAAGATGAGTAGTCTGAGATACAACAAAAGTCCACAGCAGAGTCAGCCACCTATGTCTGAGGCAAATTGTTAGCTCAATGCAATGGCAAATGATGTTTGCTTATTTTTCTTTTTGTGGCTGGAAAAAGAATGGACTGTGGGACCAGTAGTCTGTTCCATGGTCAAACAGAAAATAGTGTCTCTTTCCCATGTGAGACAAGCACCAATTGCCAGTAAACGCTAACAGTTCACAAAAGTTACTTTATTGAATGTTAGCTCCACAAAAAAAATGGATTTTAATTACTTTACATCACTTTTAAACTGATAGAAAATGAGCACTCCATTTAGAAGTACTTTACAGTCTCAAGACAGTCTGTTAAAACACAACACTCCAAACTTTAACATAACTTTCCTGAAGAAGAAAGTCATAAGACATAAAAAAAGTATGAAAAATTATGAAAATGGAAGCTTTTCTCCAGAGGAATTTGTCTACCAAGCAAAGGAAAGCACAAGCCGACCATCGGTCCTCAAAAGTCTCAGAGCATACTCTTCGGGAACAGTAAAGCTCTAGAGGACTTTGTGCCCCCAACTTGTCTTTGGGACAGCTCAGCTTGAGCTGTCCCTTAGTTTGGGCATGTGAAAGGTGTCCTGAAACTTTGGAAGCTGGTCAGCTATTATATTATTGGCAGGATATAACCCATACAGCTAAGGCTACTACAGCAGTGATCAATATGATGAACATGGCAGCAATGTTTGCAGACAATGATATTATTTACCTTACTTAGCTTGAACAAGATTTTAAAAACCTATTTTTCCTATTAGATGTATTTGGATATTTCTCATGATATAAAATTGCCATGGATAAGACCAAAACAGTTGCCATTATATTCCTACTTTTGAAATGGTAACAGAATTCCCGCAATTATGAGGGCACTTCAAACTGAAATCAATCAATGTACTCACCATAACTATGCATCTGTATTGTCCGTTTTCATTCTTCCTCAGTGTATGGGTCTCGGATCCTACTCTGCCAATTTCTTTACTTTCTTGGATCCAACTCTCGAGCTCCTCCCTTTCCCCATAATGCCCATTGCTTGACAGATTACCTTGTATTGCTTTTGCTGCTAATAAATATGCCTGAAGGCATAAATACTTATAATAATTATAATGACAACAAGAAATAGAACAGAGACAGAGTAGAGGCTCAAACTGGGAACAATGGTTCCCATATACCTCATCAAGTATTTCTCAAAGGATAAGGACAGGGGGAAGGAGGTTGGGAAGTTGAGGAAAAATTAAAACGGACAACACAGATGCATAGTTATGGTACATACAAAACTTTTTTTTTTTTTTTTTTTTTTTTTTTTTTCAAATACATACAAAACTTTAACATCTGATTTTGCCATTTTTATTCATTCCTCAACATACTGTCCTCAGCTACAATAATCTTGGGTGGACCTCATGGAAGGATAATTCAGAGAACTGCAGAGCCAAAAGTAGCCCTGTTCTTGGATATAATGTTCAACTTGCAATGAGCAATAAAGTTATGGGAACTGAACCAAGCGACTACAGCACAAATATCATCATTTGAAGCTCTGGCCCAAAAGGCAGATGATGTAGATGGATGTAGTCGAATGATCCCTTGGAGATTTAGGTAAGGAAATTATTGTCAGAGGATATACAAAAGACATGCAATTTGTTATCCATTTAGTTAAGATAACTTCAAATACTGCTTTTTCCAATTTATTTTTGGCAAAGGAAACTGCTCAGGAAGAGATGTTTAAAAAAAATAATAGAGAACAGAGCACCTAGAGAAAACCTGAGATTTGCAGCTATACCAAACAAGCTGGAAGGAAGAGACTGCATTAATTTTATGAAAGTACACATAAGCAACTGGACTGGTATTCCACAGCAGGAATTGTCAGTTGAAAGGGCACATTGTGTGTATGCAACAGACCTGGCTATGAGAAAGCAAGCTATACCTTTAATAGTAAGATGCAATCCTACCAGCAGAAGGAGTTGATTCTGACAAAACTGTGGCAGAAGAACAAAATACTACAAGTGGGAGACAGCAGAGTATTTGTGGAGAATAATTACTCATTGTACACCAGGCAGAACAGGAATGCATTAATTCCATTATTCAGGGAATGTCAAGATGCAGGTGTGAGATTCAAACTGCTGTACCTAGCTATCTTCAAGGTATTCTTCCCTTGAAGGACAAAATCATTTTTTGATGAAGTACATGCTAAGGAGGAAATACAAAAGTTTGTTCAACAAAAAGTGAGCTGTGAAGCAGAAGGATATTCTGCGTGTTGTTGTTCTGATAATAAAGACCAGAGAGAGACTGTACCTATGAAACCATTCCTACTGTTTCAAAGGAAAACATTGGAGAGAAGGAAGGGAGCACAATAATTGACTAGAAGAATCTAGAGTATGCTGGAAATGAAGGAGACACAGGATATGGAAGATGGGGATGAACAGTAATAAAAATAATAAGTTAATGTGGGATTACAATGCAATAATTATATTTGTGAAATATGACAGAACAACAAAATCTGGAAATACTGGAATTTTTCAGAATTTGTTAGACTTGTGGGGGACTCCAAAGTATATGCCCTTACTTCATGTCACTAAAGTTTAGAAAACTTTTATTTTACATTTGTTTACCAGGAGAGTCAGACAGGGCATGAATCCCATTTTCAGCAGGGGCATGGGGAGAAAAGCTCCACAAAGTTTAGTAAAGAAAAGACAATACAGTGCACAATACACAAGTTGCTAAGATACATTGCAAAAGACAGTAAGATGCTGTTATCCAGTAAGACTAACATATACATAAAAAAATTAACATTATGTGAAAAAAATATACAATACGGTTGGGTGGCAATACAATCAGTTATTTGGATACATTCATACAATGATCAAATACTAGATTTGTAGACATCTGGGAACATGTCCAGAGTCGGAACAACTGCATATCCAAGACCTGTTTAAATGGGTCCAGAGGAGTGTTTTGAATTTATGTTTGGTTTCTGTGACCCTAATTTCTAGGGGGATGGAGTTCCATGCTTTAGCAATAGTAGAACACAGGGAGTCACCAGAGCTATTTCTACATTTGGATATGTCAACCAGTGCCTTGTTGGTAGATCTTAGGAGGAGGTTGTTAGAACAGCTTTTTAGTAGGCTATGTAGTGAATTAATTTTATCAGTATCACATATGATCTGATGGGCTATTAAAAGTTGGTTGTAGGTGAGCAGGTTGGGTAATTCTAGCCAGGATAATTGCTTGATTGCTTTGCAGAGATGTGTACTGCAGGGCGAGTTAGTTGCAAACTTAGCAATGTTATTGTAGCAAGTGCTAAGTTTATTTAAGTCAGCTTTATTTAAGTTGATGAATATAGGGGAGGCATAGAGAAGTGTAGAGATTAGGTGGGTCCTTGAAATGCTAGCTTTAATGTTGTTGGTGAGGTATTTTCTACATCTGTGTAGTGTTCCTAGGTTTTTGTGAACTGCTTTGGGTAGGGGAAGAGAGGGGAGAAAGTTAACTGTAATTAAAGAAAGCATTTTTTCTTAAGAGTGCTATTTTTGTGGTATATTGTTTTCTTTGCATGTTATAAAGTTTTCTCAGTTATTTTTAAGTGTAATGGGGAATGTAAATAGCTGCTGCCCCTTTCTCTCTTTCTTCTTGTTTTAGTTGTTTTAAGAAATGTAGGCAACACAATGTAAAAAAAAAAAAAAAAAAAAAAGCCTGGTTGAAAGAGCATTACAAAAGAAAAATTAATGTGCTTTTTCTTGATCTTGCAAGGAAGAATGACTAGATTGAGGATCTTAGAATGATTTAGTAACAAGTTATAAAAGAAACCAAGTAAATGAAAAAGAATACTGAATATTATGAGGCATTTTTCTACCAAATGAATGTATGATTAGTAGCAATTCTGTATCTGACCCTCATGTCTCCATGGAGACAATCTGATAGTGAGAAATTGGTCTCCATGGAGAAAATCTGATAAAGAGAAATCGGTTGCAATCTGGTACACAGTGATTGGCTGGGGGGGGGGTACTGGCTAGTAGATAATGTTCTCTGAAAGCATGCAAGGATTTTCCTAGCTGGGACAGCTATAAAGAAAAGAAAATCAAAACCAATAAGCACTTAGTAGAAGCACAGGCTGCGCCATGTGACTTATCATGGATAGTATTTCTTTTAGTTTAATTTACATCTGTGATTGTGGCTGTCAGTTTGGGACATTTGTTCCTATTAGAAGATAAAATTTCAATATTTGAAGATCTACATAGTTTTGTGTGTTAGTATTAAATTAATAGGTTTTAAGGGTTATTGTGGGTTTGTTTGTTTTTTGTTTGATGGTTTTCAATAACACAAAAAATTCTGTAAGATGTGACTTAGGCTCAAATAGATATGACAAGAAACAACTGTAAACAAGTTCAACCTGCCAAACAGTGCATGTATGTAACACAAAAGCTGGAACTAGATATTTAACAAAAAAGATGTTATACATAAAAGGTGAGACTAATAACTTTTTAATGCAATGATGCTTCCTGTAATGTCTTTAAATGTCAATGGTCTCACAGATAAATACAAAAACGAAAGAAGTGTGAACTATATTGCAAAATGTAGAGTGCAAATAACTACATTACAGCAGACAAATTTGGAAAGAAATGAACATGTGAATTTGAAAAAGAAAGGTTTTCAGGATGGTTATTCAGTAGAATATCTTGGACAAAGGAAAGGAACATTACTTATATTGATTGCAAGAGGGGGTCCAACAGTGATAGAAGGGGATAAAAAAATAATAACAGCAGATTTGTAGTGCTAAGGGGCTACTGACAAGGGAGGAGGATTACACTGGTATCTATTTATATTCCACCTAAAATGTTATAATGGGGTTTAACAAAATTCTGGGAGAAATAATCAGTTTTCATCAAGAATATTACTCATAGGTGGGTGCATGAATTTGATTTGCAGCAGTGAAGATGTGTCTGGGGAGCCCAGAAGGGAAAGTATAACAAAGGAAGGTAAATTTATGAAAATACTTGGCATGGGAGATGTGAATTCAGTAAAAGGAGTTGGGTGAACTTACAAATTATTCCTCAAGGTATAAAAACTGTGCTAGGTTAGACAGAATTTACATTTTACAGTAACATGTGCATTTAATTGAAGGTCTTGATACGCACCCAGTAAATATTTCAGATCATGCACCAACAACTAAAATAAAAACACAATGTAATGAAATAAAAATGAGAAACTGGCACTTTCCCACCTATCAGTTGAAGGGAGAGGAATTTAAGGAATGGGTAGTGGAGATTATTCAGGAGCTATTCAAGAAGTAGAAATTACTTCTGAAAATTCAGTTAAGGTGTGGGATAAAATTAAGGTGGGGTTTAGAAATACAATGAAAATACAAGAAAGGGAGCTATGGTTAAGATGTAACAAAAATTATTTAGAGAGACTGACAAATGTTAAAGTATTGCAGAATAGGGCTAATCTCACAGAAGAAAAAGAGCACAACTGCAGAATGCTAAGCAGAAAATAAGAGATTACCTTGATAATATACACAAATTTAGAAAGATTTCTCGTAAGCATCTGTTTTTTGATAGCAACAATAGAGCACAAAACATTTAGCACAATGACTCAGGCAACAGAATGCAGAAAGGACTATCGCCAAGCTTAGGGAAATATGGAAATTAAGAAAAGATACAAATGGAAATGTTTATGGAAAATTTAAATATTCCTGAGGTTAGAGATAGATAAGGCTCAATTACTATTGGTTAGGATATGAGAGGAGATAAAATTTGTGATGTTTAACCAATTTACAAGAAAGTCCCAAGGAATAAATGGTATTCCTGTAGACGTTTGGAAGGTAAAACTGAATAAAGGTCTGGAAGGTTTTGTTTAATAGTATTTAAGAGTAGGAGAAGTACCAACATCCTGGAAGAAAGCAGTGGTAGCTGTAATACCTAAAAAGGGTAAAGATCCATCAGAACCAGCTTTATACAGACCCATTTCAATACTAAACCAATATGTTCATGTCTATAATGTCTACAAGAATGTCAAAATTAATGTAAAAATTGATACATATTGATCAAGATGATATTGTGGAGGGAAGGTAAACACAGGACAACATTAAGAGACCATACATGATTCAGAGTGAAGCAGAGTGTAAGAAAATACCATTGTTAACTCCAACAGCGAGGCACAGTGCAAGCAATAAACTAGTAAACCAAAAAAATAGCGCTGTGTGAGGACAAATCTGCACCGGACAGCCGAGAAAACTACCAAACACCTTTATTAAACGTTTGACAATCACCACGTTTTTCGTCACGTAACAGTTAGACTTCATCAGACAAATACAAACACTAATTGACACATATATATATATGCTGACCATTCGTTTGAACTAACCAATAAAAGTCTTGTTAAACAATACTCATAAATATAAATAACTCCATAGTACCTAACATAGGTAGAATCAAAATAAATTCTCAATGGCATAAACACATTAAAATGCAAACCAATGTTTAGAATGTTATAAAGGTTGAATGACATTTAATGAAAAAAACTATTTTTGTATTCTCAGAGGAAATAAAATAAATATATATGAATGGAATTTAAACTAATGATTCAGTAAGATATTTTTTAATGGGCAATACTCCCATCTGGTGGTCAAAATCAGAATACACATAAATATCATCATGAATGATGTACCAAAGTAATATATGAACAATGAATATAACCACATTGGATATACTGGGTAACAAATGAATGAATAAATATATGTGTAATATAAATAAATAAATAAATAATGTAATAAATATACGTGTGTAATATATATATGATGTATGAATAAAATATATATGTATGTGATTATATCTGACAGATAAAATAGTATAAAAAATAGTATAAAAATATACATATTATAATGTAAACCTGTGGATGTAAAACTGTAGCTATAAAAGTTGAAATACCAAATACCACTGTTGTTGGTGGGTCTTGATGTAGAGAAAGCATTTGACAGACTAAGCTGGGACTTTATGAGCAGGGTAATGGAAACATTTGTATTTCCTGAAAAAATTATAAGGCTGATTAGGAGGATTTATGAGGGATCTGATGTGAAAATTAAAGTGGGTGGGGTCATCTCTGATAATTTCTGCTTAAGCAGAGGAACCAGGCAGGGGTGTCTCTTTCCCCTTTGTTACTTGCATTATATTTTGAACCTCTAGTAAAGAAAACAAGGGACTCAGAAATTCAAGGAAGTAATTTGCATGGTAGTCAGGAAAAACTGGCTCTATTTGCAGATGATATAATTTTATACCTGACAAAACCAGAAAGAGACATTGCAGTGTTGTGGAACATTCTGAGACAGTTTCAAATATTTTTGGGATACAAAATTAATGAAGTAAATTATGTAGCTACATATGAATTCATTCAGAAATATCAGGAAGTTATGTACTCACCATAACGTTCGATGTATGTAGTCCATCTCGCCTCACATTCTTACCCATGGGTTTGGAGCCGAATATCGGCTCTGACTCAGCCAAACTTTTCTAGCTCGAAGTCTTCTATTGGCTGGCCTAAGCAGGTATCCCAAGGTGCACTGCTCCATATCCCCAGATCTAGCTTGCTGCAATACTCATTCATACCCCATGCATACACAACATCCAGATAAAAAGAATAAGCTAAAGTAAAGGGAACTCTGTAAATAAAAACCTAACCTCCAGATCCTCCAGGAAGGGGGAAGGTGGGCGGGTAAGTAAGAATGTGAGGCGAGATGGATTACATACATTGAACATTATGGTGAGTACATAACTTCCTGATGTTATGTAGCCCTATCTCGCCTACATTCTTACCCGTGGGACAGCGTCCCTAGCACCTACATCCTGGGTGGCTCATAGGAAAACACTCCTGAGTACTGTGGAGCCAAAGGATGACCTGCCCCTAGAAACCACGTCCAATTTGTAATGAGAAACAAATGTGTGAGGAGAAGCCCAAGTAGCTGCAGCACATATATCATCCATTGACAAGCTGGCCTGATAGGCTGTAGATGTAGAAACAGCCCGAGTAGAGTGAGCCTTGACCGGAAATGGCAGATCTTTTCCTCCCGCTTGATTGGCGAAAGAGATGCAACTAGATATCCATCTGGATATGGTGACCTTGGAGACCGGGGACCCAATTTTGTTTTCCGAAAAGGAGACAAATAGTTGATCCAACCTCCGGATATCTTTTGTTTAGTGCAGATAGAAACCTAACTGTCTGTGTACATCCAATTGATGAAATTTAAATTCTGCCTTGTTTGAAAATTGAGGAAAGAATACAGACAACTCAATGGATTGATTAAGATTAGACACGGAAGCCACTTTAGGAAGAAAAGAAGGGTTTGGTCTAAGAGAAACCCTGTCCTTATGAAAGATTAAGTATAGAGGTTTGATAGAGAGGGCTTGAATTTCTGAAACTCGCCTTGCTGAAGTGATTGCTGTTAAGAAGGCTGTTTTCCAGGTCAAGAATTTCAATTCACAGATAGCTGCAGGCTCGAAAGATGGTGAAGTAAGGGCTTGTAGAACAAAATTGAGATCCCAGGGCATGATAGGTTCGGAGACCAGGGGATGGAGTAACAGAGTACTCTTCAGGAAAGCCTTGCAGAGTCTATGAGCCATGAGACTAGGCTCATTAGCCAAATGAAAATTAGAGATCACAGCCAATTGAACTTTGATGGTAGCTGATGCGGAACCCTGATGGAAAAGCATAGACAAAAACTGAAGCAATTGGAGCTGTGCAAAGATCAATTCCATGAGTATGCGCCCAAAGAGAAAACCTCTTCCATTTGCTGGAATAAATCTTCCGAGTAGATGGCTTATGAGAGGAAGATAAAATGTGAACCACTTCCAGTGAAAATTTATGAAGCCTAACTAACAACAGAAGTGGAGTAGCCAGGCTGTCAACCAGAGGGTCATCAGAGAGGGGTGGAACTGTCCCGACATGTGTGTCAGTAAATCTGGTTGAGGGTCCAGAATCAAAGGAGTGTCCACAAAGTATGGTTGAAGAAAAGGGAACCAGACTTGACGAGGCCAGTGTGGAGCAATCAGAATCATTCTGCTTCCCAAGGATTGCGCTTTCTGAATCACCTTGGACAGCAGGGGAAACGGAGGTAAAGCATAAAGCAGACCGGAGGGCCAGTCGTGAACCAGAGCGTCCCTGGGTGACTCCCCCTGTGGGGGGATCAGCGTGAAGTAGTTGCTGCATTTGGCATTGAGGGGACTGGCAAAAAGGTCGCAGCAAGGCTGATCCCATCTGCTGAAGATTCATTCTGCAATTAGACGATTCAGGCACCACTCGGAAGGCATCAGAATAGCTCTGCTTAGCCTGTCCGCAATCACGTTGGACTTCCCCGGAATGTGCGTTGCCACCAGAAAATGTTGGGAAGTTACTGCCCACTGCCACACTCGCATGGCCTCTCTGCACAGGGGGTAAAACCTGGTTCCCCCTTGCTTGTTTAGATACCACACTACTGACATGTCCGAGTGTATTGCAATCATCCTTAGAGGTAGAAAGCTTTGAAGTACCTGCAATGCAAGTAGCACTGCTTTCATCTGTAGGACGTTGATATGCAGATGTATCTCGTGATCTTGCCACGTGCCTTGGACTGTCTTGCCAAGAAAATGCCCCCCCCACCCCATCTTGGAGGCATCCGTGGTCACTGTGGCAACCGGGATGGGTGGAACGAAGGGCCTTCCCTGTCCAAATTGTTGGTGCAAAGCCACCAACTGAGGTCCTGTTTCCATCTGTCCATGAGCAAAATGGGGTGAGAAAGTGGAAATTTTGGAGAGACCATTGAACAAAGAGAAGCCGTTGGAGAAGTCTCATGTGCAATCTCGCTAGGGGGACCAACATAATTGTTGCTGCCATGGTCCCCAGGAGTTGGAGAACCCATCTTGCCTTTGCTTTCCTCAGGGGCATCAGGATGTGTATTTGTTGCTGTAAGACTCTGATCCTCTCCTGCGGTAAAAATGCTCGCATTTGAATGGTGTCTAATTCTGCGCCTATAAAGGTGAGACACTGCGAGGGCAACAAAGCAGATTTTTCCCAATCTAGTGTTATGTCCAACTGCTGACATACAGTGATGGTAGCATCCCTGGTGTGGACTAGTTGATGCCTGTTGGGGGCGGTAAGGAGCCAGTTGTCCAGATACGGAAACACTTGGAATCCCTGATGTCTCAAGTGAGCCGTCACCATTGCCTTACACTTAGTGGTGAGACCAAAGGGCAGTGCTCGAAACTGGAAATGACTGGCTCCCAACTGGAAGCATAGGTGACTCCTGGATGCCCTGTCCATTTTTACATGGTAATAAGCATCCTTGAGGTTGATGGAGCACATCCATACCTCCTCTTCCAACAATGTGAGAATCGATTGTAGTGTGACCATACGGAACTTGGACTTCTGTACATAGCTGTTCAGTTGACTGAGATCTAATATGGGTCTCAGGTCTCCTGTTCTTTTCGGCACCAAAAAGAGTCTTGAGTAAGTCCCTAATCTGATTTGGTCTGAGGGGACACTCTGGATGGCTCCTTTTCTTAGCAGCTTTGAAACCTCTGAGGCTGCTTGATCCCTTTGACTGGGTGGAACGTCTGGGATTTTGGGGGGTCTGATGTAAACAGAATGAGGTTACCTACGGAAATTATTTGTAATACCCATCGGTCCTGGGTGATGCTTTTCCAGGCTTCCGGATATAACGAAATTCGACCCCCGACTGGCTCCGGATAAGCACAGCCAAGCACTCTCTCAGGAACGAGAGTAGGGAAAGTCACGAAAGGAATCATGGTCTCCCGAATTGCGGGGGGGCCCCTCTGCCTCTAGGGCGGCGTCTCCCTGAATAACCTCCCCCTCCTCTGCCTCTGGAGGGGGACTCACCTAGTGCAGCAGGAAAAAACCTTTGTGATTTCTTGAACCACATCCTCCCACCCCGCTGGGCCTTGAGGTAAGGCCTAGAAGGAAGGGAAAAATGGACCCCTGCGGCAGACAGGGTCTTTCCCTCTTGCTCGCATCTGCTGAGGGTGTCTTTCACTTTGGTTCCGAACAAAGAAGTACCATCATAGGGAGTGTCAGTGAAGGAAGACTTGAAGGCCTCCGTGAAGTGACACAGGCGCAGCCAGGCTTGCCTTCTAAGGGTGACTCCTGCTCTTGCTGCCGTACTCGCTCCTTCAGCTGCAAACGAAATGAGGAGTTGACAATGGAATTGAGGGTAGACACCTGGGCATTACCCATCTGGGCCACCACCTCAGGGATGTTACCTGTAAAAGTATTTCCTAACTCCTTGAGGAGATCTCTCTGGAGCCAAGTGAAATGAGACAGATAGTTCAGCGACCGTAAGGTAAAGGTTGCTGATGAGAGAGTACACTTCCCGTGCTGGTCCATGGTCCTAGACTCCTTTTTAGGAGGATGGACAGAGGAAGAGGTCTCCGCTACTTCTTTCTGAGTTGCCGTTGCCACCACCATGGCATCTACAGGGACTCCTTTGGACAAGAACTCCTTACCCTGGGGAGCAGAAAGAAACTTGTTGGGATACCTGGGTACGGGCTCTACAGAATCAGGGTTATCCCACACCCTTAGACAGATTAAATCAAGGAGCTCGTCGAAGGGTGGGGACACCCAGGAGGTGGAGGGCTGAGCACCAAAGGCCTTAAGGAAGTCCGACTCCTCCTCGGAAGGGGCTTTGGATGGCCAGTCACCTCTTTGCTTCAGAATTTCCAGGATGTCGGAGAAGGAAACATCATCAGAGGATGACTTGAGGGACCCCTCCGATTCATCAAGGTCAGTATCAGAGGTGAGGGACTCATCCTAGGAGTCTATGTGCTTTCTCTTGCACATTTTCTTTCTAGGGGGGCACCTCAGGCACGAACTCTGAAGGGCCCTCAGAAAGTTGGGGACCACTCATTGGGGGTATCCCTAGGCCTTGGTGCTCTGCTGTCCATGGATAGGTGGTGATCAGAGGCTCTCACCAGAGTGGTGGGGGACACAGTGACCGATCCGCCTGATGTAGCTGATGATCTGGCCAGCGCAGTCCGCATGGCTTCGAAGGCTGGTCCCCCCCCCGAGTCCGAGGACTGGCCAGCCTCCAAGACCATGACGGGAGTCGGAATTCCCCGAGCTGTGGCACCGAGAGGGAGACTCTGAACCGAAATATGTCCCGAGATGTCCCCCTCGGGCCCGACTGAAGAATCCTGAGTCCCGAACCCCGAGGACGGAGCTGACAGGGTCAGTGCCAATGGAGCCAGAGGGGCCATTGGAAACAGACTAGGAACATCACATGGCGTGGAACACTCCGGCTCCGAAGACAGAGATGCGCTCGGAGGAGGAATGATCGAAGCAGCGGTCGGGACGGGCTCCGGAGCTGACTGGGCCAAAGCCGAAAACAATTTTGCCAAAACCGGTGACTGGAGGAGCCTCTGGACCACCCTATCAACATCCACATCCGAAAGGGTCCTGGAGGATTTGGAAGACAGGGAGGGAGATCAAGATCTCCTCTCAGGAGAGACTAGTCTGAGACTGGGCGATCGGCTCCGAAGGGGTTCCAATATAATAGGAGCCGCCGCCGGTTCCATCAACACCAACACTCCTGCGGCCCCGAGGGCAGTGGAGCCGAGGAAGTCGATGCAATTTTTGTGACTTTCTCCGGAGGCTCCGATGATGCTGACGGAGTTGGAGATCTCTTTTTAGACTTGGATGACTTAGACTTAGCACTGGGAGAAGAATCCAAGGCCTCTTCGAAAGAGGGTTTCAAGAGTTCCTTTAGGATCAGCTTATTCTTTCTCTCTTGGAGCACTCTGGGACTGAACGCATGGCAAAAACTGCAGGACTCCTGCAGATGAATAGCTCCCAGGCAATAGACACAAATAGAATGCCCATCGGTGATGGACATTTTGTACCCACATTTAGAGCACTTTTTGAAACCCAAAGGTTTGTGCTCTTTGGAATCTTTGGACATATTTCACAAGAAACACCAACAACACAACCTAAGAGAAAGTCTGACAAGAAAAAACTCACAGACACTCAACACCACAAAAACACGGGAATCAGTTATAAGTTGAAACAGTACACACACACTAGAGACACACACTGAGACCAACTATGTCAAAAAATTCTAACTAAAATGGTTAATGACTACAAAGGATGCAGAATAGAAATCAAACCTCTAACTTAAACGGTTTGACGAACAGACAGGATGAAAGGACTAGGTCCTCTAACTGAAATGGGCCTAGTCCGAGGGAACAGTTATCGGGATACCTCAAAACAAGCACACTACCAAAAACCTAAACAACACGCAAGACAATAGCTATGAAAATAGCTTTTTGTTTAAGAACAATAATTTTTTCTCAAGACAAGAAAAAGGTACTTAGCCACAGCCAAGAGCGAGACCATGTCCGAGCTACACGAGCAGCAAACGAGATCTGGGGATATGGAGCAGTGCACCATGGGATACCTGCTTAGCCCAGCCAATAGAAGACTTTGAGCTAGAAAAGTTTGGCAGAGTCGGAGCCGATATTCGGCTCCGAACCCACGGGTAAGAATGTAGGCGAGATAGGACTACATAACATCCATATTTATGGGGGCATGGTAAAATGAAGTATTTAGGAGTATGGATTAAAAATTATTCTGGTGTAGCAGCAAAGGATATGTAGGAAGACACTAAAGAGAAGATAATACAAAAAGTGCAGTTGTGTACACTTACCATAAATGTAGATGTTCGAGTGAATTCACTGTTGCAGTCATCACACTTGGGTTCTCAGCCTGCAGGTAGCCCTCAGTCAGGCCAAATATCAGAGTCTTAGTATTTCTGCATCAGATGCTGTCATTTCTTCCATGACGTCAGGTCGTCAGGGGTATAAAAACAGGCAGCCAACGCCATTACATCAGTTTTTCTTGCCCCGAATGTCAGAAGCCCTCAAATAGGGAGATAGTATACGGTGTGGAAACCACCACCAGTAAAAAGTAAATACCAATACCATTAGGAATAGCCACAGAGAGGAGAGATAGAAAGACAGAGAAAACCAGGGGGCTGTAGTGAGGGAAACCAGGACTGCAACAGTGAATACACTCGAACATCTACATTTATGGTAAGTGTACACAACTGTACTATGTTCTTCGTGTTTCACTGTTACAGTCATCACACTTGGGTTGATTCCCAAAGCTGAGGAAGGATGGAGGCAGTCAAGAAGAGTTAGGGCTGGCTAGTCGGCCCTGCAAGTCTGCTGTAGCAAATCCTGCCCTGGATTTGGAAAATATAGGTAAGTGGTAATGCTTGGTGAAGGTGTGTACAGAACTCCAGGTTGCAGCTTCCAGAATGTCCCTGGTAGGGACTCCCCTGAGAAATGCTGTAGAGGTAGAAGTAACCCTAATGGAATGTGTTCTGACTCCCTCAAGGGTTGGTTTTCCATGGTGCTTGTAGCAGAAATGAATGCAGTGTGCTATCCATTTGGAAATGGTTTGTTTAGAAATGGCCTTGCCCTCTGCCCCTATTGCAAAGCTGACTAGCAGCTGGTTAGATTTTCTGAAAGGCTTAGTCCTATCAAGGTAGAACCTGTGCTGTCTGTACACATCCAAAGAGTGCAGGATCCTTTCCCCTTTATTCTGAGGGTTAGGGAAGAAGGTTGGCAAATGGATGGATTGCTTTAGGGCCACACTGGAACCACCTTAAACCTAAAGGATGGGTTAGTCCTGAGGGAAACCCTGTCAGCATGGAAGATAATAAAGGGTTCAACAGCCATCACTGCCTGTAGCTCAGACACTCTTCTAGCTGAAGTGATGGCTAGAAACAAGGCTGTTTTCCAAGAGAGGAATTTTAACTCTGCTGAGGCAGTAGGTTCAAAAGGGGGAAGCGTGAGCTTTTCCAGTACAAAGTTAAGGACCCAAGCAGGGGTGGGTGCATCCCTTGGGGGCCTTAAGTTGTTGGCCCCTCTCAGGAACTGTTTGATGAGAGGGTGAGAAAATAGAAGTGGTTCAGTATTGTAATGAGCCGAAATGGCACATGCATGAATCTTAATGGAGGAGAAGGACAGGCCTCTGTGGAGTACCTCTGCTAGGTAATACAGGATTATAGGTAAGGAGGGCACTGCTGTGCCCTTTCCTTTAAACTGAATCCAAGAACACTATCTTTCCCAATTTTCCACATAGGATTTCCTAGTACTAGGCCTTCTGGCTTCAAGAATGACATCCAGCACATGCTTACTTATGGTTGCTGATGGAGTACTCAAGGAATAAGCCAGGCTGCAAGATTTAGGGTTTGCAATTGTGGATTCAAAACCTGTCCCTTCTGCTGTGACAGCAGGGTAGGGGTCTGGTGCAGGTGCCAGAGTGGTACCATTGTCAGGCTGTGCAGGAGTGGGTACCAGTGCTGGCATGGCGAGTCCGGGGCAATCAGAATAATCCTTGGCCAGTCTTCTTTTATCTTGAGTAGTACTCTTGAGAGAAGGGGCAGAGGGGGAAAGGCATAGATTGAGAGGTTTTCCCATTGACAGGATAGGGCATCCACCTTCCAGGCCCTGCTGTGAGGGTTCCTGGTGCAGAATTTGCTTAACTGGTGGCTGTGGGGGGAGGCAAAGAGATCCACCTCTGGGGATCTCCCAAAGGAACTCTGCCCTCAGATAAGGTATGATAGGAATGACTGTTTCCAGGTCCTGAGAATGTTGGCACCAAAGACCTTTTAAGTACCACTGAAGTTTCCTCGTATGCAGTCTTGCATATGGAATCAGCAGAATACACGAGGCCATGAACCCTACGGCTTGCATTATTTTTCTTGCAGTTAGCTGGGTTCTGGTGGCCATTTGTGTGAAGTAGTCTGTTAGATAGACCTGATTTTCTGAAGTGACAAATGCCATCTGGAATGTGTCCAAGCTTGCTCCCAGGAATACAATCTTTTGACTGGGCAGCAGTTGTGACTTCTTTTCGTTGATGGTATACCCCCAATGAAGTGAGAAGGCTTTTTACAAATGCCAGGTGCTGAAGCAGCAATTCCTGGCTGTCCACCTCAATCAGGCAGTTGTCCAAGTACAGGTAAATCTGGATATTTCTCTGCCTGAAATATGCAATGGCTGGAGTCGGGCATTTTGTGAATACCCTAGGCACAGTAGATAAGCCAAAGGGAAATGCAGAGAACTGATGATGCATAGATCCTGCCCTGAAACGTAGATATTTCCTGCATGATTCCCTGATGAGGATGTGCAGATAAGCTTATTTTAAGTCTAGGGTGACTAACCTGGCTAAGCTGTTGCAGGGTAAGCATCTTGAATTTTGGGACCACCAGGAAGGTGTTGAGAATTGAAAGATCCAGGATTGGGCGCCAAGAGCCCTCTTTCCTGGGTACCAGGAATAGTCTGGAGTAGAAACCCTGACCCCTTTGTTCTACTGGAACTGGCTGAATAGCTCTGGCGTTGAGCAGGGAAAGAACTTGGTTTTGAGCCTCTGCCCACTGGTTTGGAGGAAGGTCTGGAAACCCTCTTGGGGTTGGCAGTGAATGGAAATAAAATATGTACCCCTGGGATACAATGTTGAGGACCATCGGTACTTAGTGATGGACATCCAGTTTTTTGCATGAAGGGCAAGTTTTCCTCCTAGGGGCACAAGCAATTGGGCATGGCTGGGAAGAAGAGCTGAGAAGTCATTGTGAACTTTTTCCATAGGGAGGTGGCTTACCACTCCCTGTTTTAGGGTTGGGAGTACTCCATTTCTTAGATCTCTGCATATCCTGAGACTGTAGTCTGGGTGGTCTGTTTCCCCTGGGTCTTGTTCGGGAAGGCCTGGAGGGGGCTGGAAAAGACCAGTGTTTTGAAGGGCAATGCCTACTGAATCGAGGTGGTTGCACTTGTAAGAATTCTTTAACAGTTTGCATAGATTTAGCTTTTTCTTCCATCTTTTTTGTCTTGATAATCAGAAAGGTCAGAGTCATCGGACTCCTGGTCTGTAGAATCTGAAGGCAACTGAATTATTTGTCTCTTAGCAGGGGAAGGCTGGCTTCCCCTAATTAGAGTTATAAGGTCTTCAGCCATCCTAAGCATTTGTTTTTGTGGCATGGAGACCTGAGCATGCGCTTTAGTTGTTGGTTTTCAACACGTATCGCGTACTCTGGGAAACTCTGTAGTTTTGGCTAAAAAATAAGTCGATGGTTTGATTTGAACATCAGTAGGTCGGAAAACACCCTCAGAAGCCTGCACAACAGCTCTGGACCCATCCAAGGTAGAGACATCCGCTGGTTCCATAGTCAAATGGCATAATCTTGATAGAGGCCTGCTGTTGTCCAGGCCTGGTAGTTGTGTTTGTTAAGTTTTCTGTGTTTCTGGCAGCCATTTTCTGCTGATAGGCTGTCTTCATTATTATTGACAGAAACAGGGTTTCCTGACCTTCTGTAGTATGAGTGAATGGGTAATAGCAGGGGCTAATAGGACTGAGTAGTAATTTGATCGTCTAACTCTTCCATCCTTACTGGTATATAAACCTTGTGTCTGGAAAAGGTTGTGCTTGTATTTATCAGGCTGTGGATGGTAATTCATTACTGAAACTAAGCAGAAATTCCTTAAGTTTCCAAGAGAAGGATAAGTTATTTCTTACACTTATTTCATTGAATTGCACTTCTGTAATGCTGATAATTGTGCTATACAGTTAATCTACTACATTTTGCACTGTTATAAAGCTTTCTTTTACTGTTTCACTGCATTTATGTACTGTTTTATACTGTTTTAACTGTATTTTTAATTGCTAGATACTGTTTCATTACTCTAATTGCATGTTTACTGAATTACTTAACTGTAAACTGCTTTTTCATATTGAGTTGTATTTTCTGTTTGTGAGTGCTCTATCCGTGCTTTTCTGTACATTTTTGATTTTTTTTTTGAGGTTTCTGTGTTCTAGTCTAGTCTGTATGCAGTTAAAAGCATTCTCTAGAGACTGCTTGCTCCTTGATCTGTTTAAAACTTTCAGTTAGTGGCTACAGCTATTGCATTATGATAATTGCATTTTTATTTAATTACTAAATTGTAAACTGCTTTTTCATACTGAGACTTTTATTTTCTCTTTGTGAGTGCTCTTTCTATGCATTAAAGTGAGGTTTCTGTGTTCTGCTCAGGTAGAATAATCTGGATAGAGGCCAGCTGTTGTCCAGGCCTGGTAGTTTTGTTTGTTGAGTTTCCTGTGTTTCTGGCAGCCATTTTCTGCTGATAGTCTGTCTTCATTATTATTGAGAGTAACAGAGTTTCCTGACCTTCTGTAGTACGAGTGATTGAGTAATAGCAGGGGCTAATAGGACTGAGTAGTAATTTGATCTTCTAACTCTTCCATCCTTACTGGTATATAAGCCCTGTGTCTGGAAAAGGTTGTGCTTGTATTTATCTGGCTGTGGATGGTAATTCATTACTAAAACTAAGCAGAAATTCCTTAAGATTCCAAAAGCAGGTTAAGTTATTTCTTACACTTATTTCACTGAATTGCACTTTTGTAACGCTTATAATTGTGCTATACAGTTAATCTACTACATTTTGCACTATTGTAAAGCTTTTTTACTGTTTCACTGCATTTCTGTACTGTTTTAACTGTATTTTCCATGGCTAGATACTGTTTCATTACTATAATTGCATGTTTAATGAATTACTTAACTGTAAACTGCTTTTTCATACTGAGAGTTGTATTTTCTGTTTGTGAGTGCTCTATCCGTGCTTTTCTGTGCATTTTTAATTTTTTGAGGTTTCTGTATTCTAGTCTAGTCTGTTTGCAGTTAAAAGCATTATTTAGAGTCTGCTTGCTCCTTGATCTGTTTGAAACTTTCATTTAGAGGCTACAGCTAGTAGCTGTAATAGTTTTAGTTTGCCACACTCCTTCCTGTTGTTGTAGTGTTCTTATACTTGGTGGATTTGCAGTTGCCCGCCTATACTGTATATTTGATATGGGACACTCCTCCCAGTCCAGTGTCATTAGTTCATTCAATCGAATAGAGAGAGAACATTTGCGAAGGCCAACCCACTCAGATGCTTAATCTTGAATTAACTTCTGTTCCAGCTTTCTCCATTTCCAGCTCCTGAGCCCCCCCCCCTGCTTAAATAGGGTTAAACTATTCCCAGTGTCATAAAATTTGCTCTTCAAATTTTCCCGTACAACTAGCCAGCCTTTTAGTTTTAGCACTCAAATCTGTTTCTTTAAGCTCAGCACTTGTTCAGAACTCATTGTAAGCACTAAATAAGCTACAAATTACTACAGCACTCAACTTTCCTCACTTGTCTAGAGGAAAACAGTTTTTAGTACTTAATAAATAAGCACCTATCCAGGCATGTCTAAAGGTCAGCTCCCTGTGTTTTCTCCTGTCTACCTGATGAATCTGGGCATCTTGGGGCAATGCAGCAATTGCCTCATGTACACAGACAACACTCTCCTCCTACCACCCAACACTACAACCTGTGAGAGATGCACTTATATAGCCTGACTGGAAGAAAAGCTCTCCACCGAAGACTAGACTAGAAAGTCAAGAGGAGAAGGTAAACATCTGCACCTCATTACACTTATCACATAGTCCCCCAAAACCTACACCACCAAAACACAAACTTAGAAGCACAAAACACATGCCTACATTCGCGTAGGCTCTCAATAAAAATCTGCCCAAACAATCGAGACCTCCAAAGCAGAAATGCAAGCAACCTCCACCCCCCAACCCAACCCGAATGACACAGCCCACAAACTCAGTGTGCCACTTAACTACAGCCCATAAGGTATAACGTACCCAACACTCTAGTCATAGATGACTCTATAGTCAGGCACACTGATGTTCCACTCACCAGGCTAAACAAGGAGAAAGTTACTATCAGCTGCCTGTCAGGTGCCAGGATCCAACACATAACGCATGCACTCAGGTCACTCCACAAGTACAAATATGACTCTTTCATTGTCCATGTTGGTGTGATTGACCTGAGACATACCTCCCTGGACTACATGAAAAGAGACATGGAGGAGCTCTCCGATCTTGTAGCCCAGGCAGGTATGACCCTAGCCCGGAGTAGCATCCTGCTATCACCCAGAATGATACCACAGTACAAGGACAAAATGATTGACTTCAACAATTGGCTAAGCTTCTGGTGTCATTTTAAGGAAATCCAGTATCTGTCTGCCTGGGATGAAATGATTGACAGACCACGATGCGTTGCCAGAGATGGCCTGCACCTGTCACCCTTCGGACTCCGGATACTGGCAAAGGCTCTTGCCATCCCTATAGTGCCTTTTTTAGGCAAGGTTCAAATGACAAATTCACCACCATAACAGGTACAAGCAAGCAAAATTTGAGAGTAATGCTACTGAATGCTAGAAGTCTAAACCTCAAAATGCACTCAATCGAGGCACTCCTTAAAATGAAGAACATCAACATCTGTGCAGTGACAGAGACCAGGTTCAAAGCTCCAGAGAGCACCCCTGCATTACCAGGCTATAATTCATACCCCACCTTTCGGCCACCTAACCTGGACCAAAACACTAAAGGCAGAGGCGTGTCCATATTCATTAAGGATGTCCACACCTCCAAGCTAGTTGCTCAGCATAATGCATCTGAGATTATCCAAGTGCAACTAACTCTGGGAAAGACCGCAATCCAAATTGTAACTTGCTACAGATGCCCCACAATGCCCCAGGGTTCCTACTCCTCTTTTCTTGATAGATTGGGAAATATTCGGGTACAACCCAACACCCTAATAATTGGTGATTTCAACTACCCCACCATTAACTGGGAAAACTATTCATGTACCAACTCTTTTGCTCAACATTTTCTGGAATTCATAAATTCCAGTGCCTTGGAACAACTTATCCACACCCCCACCAGGGGCAGCAATATCCTAGATCTGGTCATTACCAACATGGGCGACCGGTGTTCCACACCAGAGGTCAATTCCTTGTTGGTCAGATCCAACCACAAGCTAATCACCCTAGTCATCCACATCCCACACTCACACACACACACACACACACACACACACCCCAATTAGGGAAACAACCATAAAACATTTCTCCAAAGCCAACTTCACGCTTAAGATAGAAGTGGCAGACTTCACGACAATCATGCAGATGGACAACAGAGGTATGACTGCTGAATCCTACACAAATACACTTTATAAGCACTTACACAAGTGCATGGATCGTGCTATCCCTAACAGAACCAAGATGCTATCCTTCAAAAAAAAGGAAGCCAATGTGTTGGTCATCTGCCATAAACAAACTCTACAACAGAAGAAAGAAACTGTTGCAAAAAAGAGTAAACTCCCATGATTGGAGGAACTCCCTGGTCAGCCTCAGTAAGAAGCTGAGATCCCTCATAAAATCCTCCAAAGATAGTTATGAAAACAAAATCACCACTGATTCTAAAGACAACCACAAAGCATTCTATAGCTATGTAAAGAATCTCAATGGCAACACTCAGATTTTTTATTTATTTTATTTAACATTCGTTGACCGGGAATGTCTGACTAGGGTCCACAAAGCCTGTTTTCAGTGGAGGCCCGGGGAGAAATGCTCCAGATGCATGTCTTTGGAATCTGGGAGGAAACCGGAGTACCCGGAGGAAACCCACGCAAACACAGGGAGAACATGCAAACGCTACACAGAAGGCACCCCAGCCGAGAATCGAACCGGAGAACCTATTGCTGTGAGGTGACAACGTTAACCGCTGCACCACTGTGCCGCCCAGTGCCACCCAGATCTGCTCTGAGTTACAACACAATGGCACTAAATATACAGAACCAACTGATATTGTCAACATCCTGGCAGATAGGTTCAGTGCTAACTTTACCCCCCTCTCAACCCCTAAAGGGCCCGTCTCTATACCGGAAGAATGCAAAGTTCCTGTAATCATGGCTTCACAGGTAATAACCTCACTCTCCAAAGCCAAGAACAACATCCCAGGCTGCATTCTACATAAACTACAGAATGAACTCACACCCCATCTAAGTACCATGTTCAATCATAGCCTCACCTCAGGCTTTGTGCCTATTGAATGGCGCACTGCGATGGTTATCCAACTCCACAAAGGGGGAGCCATGACAGACCTCGGGAACTACTGCCCCATTAGCCTGATGAGCCTGGTCTGCAAGGCCATGGAACGTATCATGGAACTCATAAACAAAGACATTGGTAATCTCCAAACTCTGGACCCCACACAGTTCGGGTTTATAAAAGGCAGATCATGTCTCTTAAACCTGACAGACTTCTTTGAAGCAGTCAACAAAGCCATAGATGAGGGTAAGGTGGTTCACGCAGCCTATCTAGATCTCCCCAAGGCTTTTGACACCATTCCCCAGTCTGGAATTATAGATAAACTCACTAAACTGGGTATAAATCCCTATGTCACAAGATGGGTTGCCAACTGGCTTACTAATAGAACCCACATTGTGAAAGTAGCTGACTCCAAATCCAACTTCAGACCAGTGACAGGTAGAGTACCACAGGGTTCAGTCCTGGGTCCTCTCCTGTTTGGTATCTACTTCTCTAAAGTGCAGGCTAACACAGAAGGTTTTTGACTAAGTTCGCAGATGACTGCAAACTAGGAGCCATAATCGAAACTCTTAACGATGTGGAGATCCTACAAAAGGGCCTCACTGAGACAGATGCCTGGTGTCAAAGCCATGGCCTCAAGCTCAATGCCAAAAAGTGCATTGTCATCCCCTTTGATAAAAACTCTGTACCCATAAACTACAACATAGGCGGTAGTCTACTTAACACTAAAAGTGTGATAAGAGACCTTGGAAAACAGGTGGACAGTAGTCTCTCCTTTGATAATTACATCGCCACAGTGGTCAGGAAATCCTTCTACATGGCACACCTCATCACAAAAGGTTTCTCATCCAGGAAAAAAAAGAGGTAATTGTTCCCCTCTACTCATCACTCATTAGATCCATTATAGAGTACAACGCCCCTTTTGGTATGTACTTCACAAGACATCTACAACAACAGGAAAGGCCGCAGAAATACCTTATAAAAAGGATTACTGGCCTCAAAAAGATGCCCTACGCAGACCGTCTCAAATAACTCCAGCTTTACTCCGTCGCACATCACCTACTCAGAGGCAAACTCTGCCTTACATACAAAGCTATGACAAACCCAGAGCTGTTGGACATGCTCCACTTAAAAAAATCCCAGTCCCTCCGAGCTACATGCTCTAGGGACCTAAACCTTGTCACCACAATAAACAGAACATGCTGGAGGGATAGATTCCTGTCCCAGAGACTTCCCATACTCTGGAACACAAACAGAGCTCCTCATTAGCACTCTTCAAGAACAATCTTGATGATTGGAAGGGAAATAGAAAATTCAATCTGGGGATCACTTCTGTGGTTCTGCTTGACAGGGGCACAGGAAAATAATTTTCTTGGGTGGCGAAAGCCAGGGTACCTTTTTGGCTAGGCTTATATAGGCCCTCGGGCCAATAGCCTAGTACCTACCTATGAATCTATAAGAAGCATCTCGCGGCATACTGGACTCCGAATGGGTCTCATCAGATGCCTGCGAATCTATAGAAGTGAGCATCATGGGCTGCAAAGGCACCTCACTGAGTACAGGTGGACTGGCAACTAGCTTAATGGAAGTGTCGTTGGCAGTTTTGGGCCTATGCGGTCTGTCTCAGTCTTTATCCTTACGTTTTTTCAGAAGATTGGTAGTCGGATGGCTTACCAAACCCATTTTGGAATACGGAGATCGAGAGCGAAAGAATTTAGCAACAAAAATAGCCCAACGATGAATGGTTTGAGCATTAAACAAGGCACAAAACTGACAGCGAAGGACGTCGTGGTCTGGGTGATGCAGTAAGAATGAAAATCTCTGTGAGGTATTTGCTTTCAAAAGGCAAGACAATTGTTAACTTTTTCTGATTACAGTTAGAGCAAGACAAAAGAATCCCCAACGGGGTACTTAGCTTTAGAAGACTTCAGGATTATCAAGTCGAAAAACAAAAATTTCAGGTATTGGCTGATGGGCCTTTGCAAATTGCTTCTGCTTCGGGCTCCTCCTCGGCAAGAAAGACTGATGTAATGGTGTCGGCTGCCTGTTTTAATACCCTTGACGACCTGACGTCATGGAAGAAGTGACAGCATCCAACGCAGAAATACTAAGACTCTGGTATTTGGGCCGACTGAGGGCTACCTGCAGGCAGATAACCCAAGTGTGATGACTGCAACAGTGAAGTATGAAGAACATCTGAGAAAATGGAAGCTTTGTTGTAGGAATATGTATAGTAAGATTTAAGCAGTTAAAATGTTTTTAGTCCCATTAGTCTTATACACAGGTCAGGCATGTTTTTAACAACCAGAGGAGATGTTGTGGATAGCAATTAATAAACAGCTGAAGGACTTTATCTGGGATGGGAAGACAGCAAGAGTCAAGTGAGATAAGCTGATTCTTCCAGTAGAACAGGGCAGATTGCAATTACCCAATTTAAAGGGGTATTTCAGAGCTACACAGTTACAAATCCTATACATGGCACAAGCAGAAAACTATAATTCAGAATGGAAAGGGATAATGATGAAACAGGGGAAAAGCTCAAGAAACAAGGAGAGACTGGGATTTTGGATGCAGCCCTTTAAGAAGAAGAGCAATAATCATAGAGAATATTATATCTATAAAGTAGCAGGAAAGTATCCTAAAAACTAAGCCAACACGGGAAAGGAGAAAGGACATTCTGCAGATAGGATGACTGCAATTAGGGATGTACACAATAGACAAGAGGGGGCTAGAATTTATTGTCAGAAACTGACAAAGGAACCAAGATACTGGGAGAAAATAACTAGAGAGGGAAATATGATAGAATGGGAAGACACCAAGAATTTATTTGGATTGCAGTTGAGAGATTGCCTTCTCTAACAAGGATTGATATCAGAGTATAGGCAAAGAAAAAGAAATAGGGAGGTCCTAAATGAAAGACCAGCACTGGTAAGAGTTTTTAGCAGAATCTGGAACAGAAGCTGCCATTAGAAAAAGAATAATTAGTAGAGCATATAAAATACTGCATGACAACTATAAGAATGAATCAGAGGAGATTAGAAAGGATTGGGAAGAGAGACTGGATAAGCAATAATGGCAGGATATATGTGTGTCTCCCAAGTATGCAACAAAATCTAGAAGATTTAGGATTTTTCATTGGAAATTTTTATTTTTATACCCCTAGTAGACTCCAGAGATTTTTTCCTCAGGTATACAGCAAATATTGGAGGTGTGAGGGGGAAGAAAGAGATAACTGGGAACATATTTTCTGGGAGTGCAGAAAGTTGGCAGACTTTAAGGATTCCCTGCAGGATACACTGTCAGAAATGCTGGGTGGGCAGACTGGAGTAATGAAGGAGATGATTTTTCTGAGCTATGGTACAGAATCGGAAATGCCTACACACGGTAAGGCCTTGCTGTATCTAATTATGGTGGCTGCCAAAAAAGCAATTACTAGAAAACGGAAATCAAAATCTAAACCAACTACATTAGAAGTAGTGAATATAGATACAGAGATAAAACAAGTGGAAGTGCGATCTTTAGAAAAGGGTAGGATCAAACTACATAGGAAAAATGGTAACTGTGGGAACAGCATATACAGGGGAGGAATGAGGTTTAAAAAAAGGCTGGACTTAAATGAGCTATGTAATGCTTGACTGAAAATGACTGGGTAGATTATAAGTGATGTATAATGTTTGCATCTGGGAAAGTGCCAGTATGGTTTGTGATGTAAAATGCTTGCAACTAGGATTGTGTCAGTGTGGTTTATTTTCATTTATATAAATGTACGATTGCCTGTGTCATAAGTGATGGCTTAATAAAGATGTTTCTTTGTTTAAAAAAAAAAAGGCAGGAACTGAATAATGTATGTAATGTTGCTTAGGTTATATTATATATAGAAATATATGTGAAGTACAAGGTTTATAAATGTGAACTTAATCCAGTTTGATTACTTTTATATACATGTAAATTTGCCTGCGTCACAAGTGATAATTCAGTAAAGGTGTTAAAAAAAAAAAAAAAAAAAAAAAAAAAAGAAATAACTTTTGGCAGGAAGGAAGGTTTTGTGCCTAAAGTCATTCTGTCTTTGTGAAAAAAACAAATAAGTTGGTCTTGAACAGAGTGCTTGGAGTTCAGAAACTTGCCTTGCTAATGTAATGGCAACATGAAAACTTCTTTTCCAAGAGATTATTTTAGGTCTGACTTAGCCAAAGGTTCAAAGGGGGATTGGATTAAAGTTTGTGATAAAACACTAAGATCTCTGGGTGAAGTAGGGTGTCTTACTGGAGGTCTAAGCAGAAGAATACCCTTCAGAAAGGCCTTACAAATTTTAAAAGAAGCTAAGGGGAGGTCATTATGTTTTATGTGGTAATTAGAGATGGCTGCAAGCTGTACATTTAGAGTGGAGAACCTAGCACCATCCTAAAAAATTGAAGCCAGAAAATTTAATACAGCAGGAAATGGAGCTGTAAAGGGATCTAGCTCACTATGTTCTGCCCAGTATGAAAATCTGTTCCATTTACTTTTGTAAATCTTTCTGGTAGAAGGTTTTTGAGATGAGGATAAAATCCAATGAACTGCAGAGGTAAGCCTGGACTGTCTAGACATCACTGGAATTGGAGAAATCATGCGGTTAACTTGAGGCCTTCAGAAAGGAGCCAGTCATCTAAATAAGGAAACACTCTGAATCCATGTAGTCTGAGATGAGCTGCCACCCACCGTCATACATTTGGTGAACACTCTGAGGGCTGTGGTAAGACCAAAGGGCAGGGATCTGAACTGATAATGACTGGCTCTCAGCCGAAAGTGCAGAATCTTTGAGCGCACCCGTTTATTTTGATATGATAGTATGCATCTTGAAGATCTACAGTACACATCCAGTCATCCTTCTCTAGGAGAGGCAGAATGGACTGAACTGTGACCATCTGGAACTTGGAGTCCTTCATAAATTGATTTAAATAACTAAGAACTAGAACAGGTATCAAGTTCCTTGATTTCTCTGTCACTGTAAAGAACCTTGAGTAAATTCTGGATCCCACTTGATCTGGAGGGACCTTTTGGAAAACTCTCTTTTCTAGCAGCTTTTGAATATCTAAGGCTACTAACTCCATCTGACCAGGTGGAACATTGGGGAGACATTTCTTTTGTGAGGGTTTTTGTGAAAAGGGAATGACGTATCCCCTGGATATGACCTTTTGGGTCTACTACTAATGCCCGAAACGACGATTCCCCGACGGAAAACTCACCGACGCCAGATGACCGACAGGTAAGTGTACCGACAGGGTGATTTGCCGACAGCGGAAAGACCGACAAGGGAATGTGCGATCGCGATGCGGTAAGTGTGCGATGGTGACGGAGTTAGGAGCGGTCAGGTAAGTGCTCGAGATTGTGGGATGTCGGGTTAGGCTGTGGGAAAGGTGAGTGTGTGTTCGTGTCGGAGGTATGGTTCGGGTAAGGTAAGTGTGTGCTAGTGAGGGACTGTAGTTTAGGGACGGGTTAAGTGAGTTAGGGTTAGGGAGCAGGTAGGTGATGTGTGCGTTAGTGTCGGAGCTTGGGCTAGGGGTGGGTTAAGTGAGTTAGGGTTAGGGTGCAGGTAGGTGAAGTGTGCGTTAGTGTCGGAGCTTGGGCTAGGGGTGGGTTAAGTGAGTTAGGGTTAGGGTGCAGGTAGGTGATGTGTGCGTTAGTGTCGGAGCTTGGGCTAGGGGTGGGTTAAGTGAGTTAGGGTTAGGGTGCAGGTAGGTGAAGTGTGCGATAGTGTCGGACCTTAGGGTTAGGGTTTGGGTCAGGGCTAGTGTGTATGCTATGTAGTGTCGCGTGTTGTTTACGTTCCGTGTGTCGGTGTAATGGTGTTCGGTGTAATGGTGTTCGGTGTTTTGCGTTGTCGGGTTTGTGTGATGTCGGTCATCTGGCGTCGGGGAGTTTTCCGTCGGGGAATCGTCGTGTCGGTAATTAGTAGTAGACCCGACCTTTTACAACCATGAATCTCTTGTGATGACTATCCAGGCATTTGGGTGTAAGGAAAAGCAACCCCTGATTGCCTCAAGAGAGAAATAGTCAGGTAGCCTTTCAGTAGTGCTGAAAGGGCCTGTCCGAGAAAGAATCTAGAGATTCTTGGTTCTGCAGACCTCCTCTGCTATGAGGACAGCATCTTCCATTATTATTCCCAATCTGCCTCGGGAAGAAAAATCCCCACGTGAGTGCTGAAAAGGTCCTCGAGATTTTTGGAACGACATCTTCTTACCACTGTGCTGATTCCTAGAGAAAGATCTTTGCGGGGTAAAGAAACGGATTTCAACAGCAAACAATGTCTTTCCATCTTGCTCACTGTGGGAAAGTGTGTCTTCAACAGTGGGCCCAAACAGGGAAGATCCATCAAAAGGAGCATTAATGAAATAGGATTTAACGGCTCCACAAAATCACACAGTCTCATCTAGGCATGTTTTGTGATGGCCATGCCTCAACCAACAGCCTGTGAGGAAATTTCACTATGAGATATTAGCCTCATGGACACGTTTGACACACATTGTATGGTAGCCAGTTCGGAAGTATAAGTTTTCTCTTCCTCTGCCAACATGGACCCTGGGGGTAGTCTTAGACAGTTCCTTAATCAAGTCCCTCTGTAATCTAGTAAAATGTGCCAGGTAGTTAAGCTACCGCAAAGCAAAGATCACCAAAATGTAAACAGGCTTTCCAAACCTGTCCAATACCCTAGACTATCTGTTAGGAGGGTGGACAGAGGAACTTTTTTCAGCTAGTTCCTTTTTGGTGGCTGATGCCACAACCACAGCATCTACAGGGACTCCCTTGCTACAAAAACAGTCTATCTTTGGGGGCTCCTAAAATATTGTCTGGTCGACGGGGGATAGGCTCCACTGTGCCCAGTTCCTTCTATGCCTGGTGGGAGGTAAGGTCTATAAAGCCATCTGCCGGAGGGGGGGGGTTAACCCAAGACATAGATGGCCCAGAACAAAATGCTTCCAGGAACACAGACTCCTCTTGGGAAGGGGCTTTGGGAGGCCCAAGAACCTTTTGGGTGCAGAACTCTAAAATGTCTCTGAAAGAGACATCCTCGGGGGGAGACCTAGAGGACCCTTCCCTCTCATCAAAATCGGTGTCGTCGTTTGAAGATTCCTGAGTGGAATCTAAGTGCCTCCTCTTATCTTGCATGTTCTCTTCCAGTGGACCTCGTCAGTGAGATGTTCTGGACATGTATTAAGAGAGATAGGGAGTTCCTGAAAAGGAACTGTCCAGAAGCTCTTATGGGCTGGCGGTCTCTGTGGAGAAGGGTGACAAAACTCAGAGTTAAAAATCCAATGGGGGAATGGGTATACAATCCAAAGAAGTGAGAGTAGAGGATTCCTTGGGAAAGGAGCAAACATTCTCCGCTACCTCAAAGGCAGAGTGGCCAGGTTAAGTAGAAACAAACCTCACCAGAGCTGAAGCTCTTGGCTCAGCCAGGTCTCTACCCCTCCCAGATCTTCCCTCTGAAGAGGGAGTCAGACCTGAGCTGTCCAGCACTGAGGCTCCAAGGGAAAGCATTGGCTCCAAAAACCTAGACATCAACCACCCGGTTCTTGCACTGATGCTTCAACTCCAATACTCATCCTGCTCAGTGGGGATTAATGCTGAGCAAGTCAGGGACACAGTCAGAGTGCAAGAAGGAGGTGGTACCTTCGGATCAGACACTTTAATTCTCAGCACTCTCATATCTGATGGCTCCAAAACAGTGGATCAAAGAAAGAGTTACTATGGGGTGTGAAGGTGGCAGAAGGCTCACAGATCTAATGGGAGATGGAGACAGCAAAACCTCCATCTGGATTTGCACTTTAAGGAATTTCCTCATCATCCTGTCCACATCTGCCTCAGAAAAAATTCGGGAGGACCTGATTGAGGAAGACATGGAAAGAGGGTGGGATGACATTCTGGGAATCTCCTGTAAAAAATGGAGACTGTAGTCTAGTTGACAAAGACTCCAGAGAAAATCTTGGACTCCAAATCCGAGGAGACTTTACTGTAGAGGGTGCTGGATTCAAAGCTGTTGGATCAGACACTTTATTAACATTAGAAGACAGCCTCGAACTTGGAGAAGGTCCAGGAGACAGCATCGTAGTGTGCTTCCTCTGCTCCCTGGGCTCCAAAGACCCTTGTTTTTGAAGAGGTTTGAGCCCCAGAAGTAGAAGCAGTAATGGAGGAAGAAGCTAGCAAAAGGCCCTTCATGATCAACTTATTCTGCCCATCACTAATTGCCCTTGAATTAAAGCCAGCACATATCTCGCAAGGCACCTGCAAATGAGAAGGGCCTAAACAATATATGCACTTCTTGTGGGCATCAGACTTTAGTATCTTATTAAAACTGGTAGGTTTGTCAGCCATACCAACAACTACTCAAAAGCCAAGTTAATGGATACAAAGATTTTTTATTTTTTTATTTTGCAGCAAAGAAGAAGGGGAAAAAGAAAATACAGATTATCTACCAACAATGGTAGAAATAATACCTCAAGAGGTACAGAAAGAAATTAGGGAAGGCCTAGTACCAACAATGGTATGATAAAACTACCTAAATGAGAACCCTGAAGGTAAAAGAAAAGTAAAGAGAGGCAGGGTTAATTAGGTACAAATAGGAGCAAAAAGAAAAAGAAAATTCTATTTTTACTCACAATATCTAGCTAGGCACCCTAGAGCTCGACAGAAGCAATCCCGACTGAATTGTTAGAGCGGGAAATAAGATCTGATGTAATCTGAGAAGCAAATGGCATTATGGGTAAAGCGAGGAGGTTAAGAGTTGTAGCCAAGAATCTAAAGAGATTGGCTGAGTAGGATGCCAGGATTGGATCCAAGACTACATTGAAAAAGAAAGGAAATTACAACATCAGATCTAGGGGTATGGATCAAACAAAAATCTTAGGAGTCACCACAAGAGACATGAGATCAGGTAAAGAGGAAAACTCACACACTGATGAAAAAAATGGAAGAAGCAGTTCTTAAACATTAGGTATAAAAGTGTACACAACCCTGTTAAAATGCCAGGTCTTTGTGATATAAAAAATGAGACCACAATAAATCATTTCGAAACTTTTCCCACCTGTAATGTGACCTATAGCCTGTACAATTCAATTGAAAAACAAACAAATCTGTTAGGGGGAAAATATAAAAAAATAATAAAGCATACAATAAGCTGGTTGTATGTAGAAATAAAGGACAGAACTGTGGAAACTAAAAGATGATACTGAATCTTTTGTGGAGCACTGTTCAATAATATTCAAGTCTCTTTAAAATATTCAATAAATGGACAGAAAGTTTTTAAACAGTTGGTAACAAATGATATTTTGTTAGGTAGCAAAAATATTGTAAAGGAGTGCATGGACTAGCCTCAGTCCAGGCAGGCATTAACGAATGTACATCCACCAAATTTGCTGGAGAAAGATTAATGTAGGTCTATGTACATTTGCAGGTTGCAGACTCCTAGGAAAAGGTGCAAAGAGTAGTACAGTAATGAGTTCTGACTAAAAACTCTACTTTCCTGGAAATTCTAATTAAGAAATAGCATATATTTTATGAGGTACACTATGCAGGTTATAAATAAACATGAGTTGCTCTGACTCAGTTAATGATATAATGTAATATTGCCTACATCATGGTAAATCATGACACCATCAAATGGTACCTCAATAAATGTATGCTTTCTTGTATGTAAATGTACTCAGCAAAAGACAAGATACGACTCTTGTGCTCAAGAAAATATTTCGAACAATATGGGAAACTTAAGAAAAATGAGTTTTCAGAATGTTTTGTTAAACTATATAAAAATGTTTGTCTTACTATTAAAAGCAATATTCTGTACTGTTAACTACACATTTTGGTGAAGTAATGTAATTTTAAGCTATTAAAATACTGCTTGTAAAAAGACAGGTGAATAGAGTTTTCCATCCTACTCCCAGAAGCACAGCCCTGTCCCACAAACTTGCACCCCACCCTCCTCAGCCCTTCACATGGAGAGCAAAATGACTTCTGCAAAACTTGCTGAATGTTTCCTGCAGTACCCTTACACTGCATGCCCACTCCCCCTCCTGCCCCAGCCATTCAAGCCCATTTTTACCCTACCCTACCCTGGCATGCACTTAGCTGACTATTTTAGATATAAACAGTTGCTACAGTTTATACCCTGCCTGCATGGTGTGCTACAGCGCTCAATTTCATTTTTTTTTTTACTTTAAAAATGTTCAACAAGCCAAAGAAAAACCGACCAACTCAAACACAAACAACAGAAGCAGAGAGCGACTGGTCAAAGTAACGAAGCAGAAAATTTTTAATACCAACACAAATGTAAAATAACAACAAAATAAGCACTTTCGTTCCACTAACACAGAACTTCATCAGACAATCAGTTCTAATAAACCCACCCCCTTCTTTTATCATCCATAAAGGTTCTAATTGGTTCCCGGACAACTATCCCTCCCCTTGAACATGTTGTCTAACGAGTAAAAATGTAACATTCAAACTATTACATCATTATAAAATTAGTGTAAACCATTTATAACAAATTGTTCCTTTCCAAAGCTTTCAATTTCAATAAACATGCAATCGAACAGTGTTCATTTAATCCCGGCCAGCTATCAGCACTTAAAGTAACCTGCCATATTAATTCTTTTCTCTTGAGGTGTAAAGCACTCGGTCCAGCCCTTTTCCTTTCCTGGACACTGTCTATTACCATGTATTTAAACTGATGTTCGGAGTTTTCTTGAATATGTTTTGCCAAAGCATTACTTAGGTTCTGTTTCTTTATGCTTACTCATGTTCATATATTATATGGTTGAACTTTCTGTTTTCCCCACATAGGAACATGGGCAAAAACAACAAGTTGCAACATATACAACTCTTTTTACTAATACAGTTATAACTGCTTCTCAATTTATATTCCTTTCTCCTAATATTAAAACTGCTTCCTAGATCTATTTTGTAATAATAGTGACATGACCCACATTTTGTCATGCCCACATACAATTTCTTTGGTTTCACACTCTCACTATTATTTTCCAATACATTCTTAAAATTAAAACCCCTCCTATATACTATAGGTGGGAATTCACCCACATTCTTCCTTAATGAGGGGGTCTTCGGTCAATAATGACCAATTCTTTCTTAAAATCAAGTGTTACATTCCAAATTATGAGTTGTAATAAAGGCTGTATTAAACTTGTATATTAAATTACTAGGAATACTATACGTCATTTTTCCTACAGATGTAATATTATCATGATGAACTTCACTACTTATATTACTATGTAGCTTCTCCAACTTCCTCCATTAACCAATCTAGGTTTAAAATATCCTTGATTTCTTTTACGTTGTAGTTCCACCACTAATTAATTCAATGG